>NW_006239133.1:444839-503830 GCF_000226075.1 Solanum tuberosum
CAGACAGTCAGTCAGTCAGTAGTTTTGAGTCTCTCATCCATGTATATGTATGTATATGTAAATATTATATTTTGAGACTCGAGTTGCCCTTTGGGCCATATTTTTATCAGTTAAGTTGTTTATGTCTTTGCATGGCATTGAGTTATTCTGTTGAGTCAGGTTTCCGCTGAGTTAAGAAAGCCAGGCCAAGGGTTCGCTTGGGGCCAGCAATGGTCTCCGAGTGCCGGTCCCGCCCAGGGTGTAGGCTCGGGGCGTGACAAATACAAACAAAATACACTTAAAAAAAATTGAAACTAGTGTTTAGGTCAGACCTTACATATGTATACCAACGTGATGAATTTAAAAAAATATACGTACTTATAAAATTAGGGTTTAGGTTTCGAAAATTATAACTTCTGAAAAATAAGGGTTTAGGTATTGTAAGCTTAAAGACCTAAAACACTAACAAATCAAAACGAACATGAAAAATTTAAATTATACATAGTAATAAAATAAGGGTTTAGGTTTAAAAATAAATATAATTCTACAATACGATTTATATCTTGTAACTTCGAGACCTAAAACAACCAATAAAGTGAACTTAAGAATATTGAATGTATTGTGATATACTATCAAATTTAAGTATCTAGTTTAAATTCTGAATCCGTCTTGGATTAAATGAAGTAATCTTTCAAATCTTTGAAATGGATTGAGGATACATTAGTCATTCAACACTTGATTCAAAATGTCTTTTGGAAGTAAAACATTTCTAATTCTAGTCTTATACATATATGCTTTGTTTCCCAAAATTCCCACTTACCATATTTTTCCTCTATATATATCACAGGTAGTAGCAATCCATTGACCATTTGTCTGTTTCCTTAAGCTGCCGTCAATTCACATCAATGACTTCTTTACCCTAATATTTTCTCCTACTTGAATTCAATAATTCAATTTTCATCTTCTTTTGAACTATTTTTTTTTATGGAGATTTTGATGTTGTGTTTCTGTTAGATGCTTTGATATGCTTTACTTGAGTCTTGCGTATACACCACCCTTTGTGGACCTCATTGGATATGTTGTTGTTAAAAGAGTTAAATTCTGTGAAAGTTAATATTATTCTGTAACCATTTTAGTGTATAATCTTTTTCTGAATTGAGAGTTTATCAGTAATAGTCTCTGTACCTCAAAGGTAGGAAAATTAATATTATTCAGATCTAGAGACACTTTTGTCAAAAGAACTTTTACAAAAAAAGTACTTCAGTAGAAAAATAATTTGTGTTTTGTGTTTTTTTGGTCAAACACCACAAATGTAAAATGTAGTGCTTTTTTGTGCTAGCTTTTAGCCTCTAAGAATCCATGTCAATTGTCATGTGCTTTCTGTTTCATTTTCAGTTAAACTGCTTGTTGCTTTTCTTTTTTCTGGATGACTAACGATAGAAGCTTCCATTTTCGTGTTCATTTCAGTAACTTTTAGTGTTCTTCCAAGTTTTGTTGGTCTTGTGACATTAAAGTTTTGCTTTTGTTGCAAGACAGATTTGGAGCCTATGGATATCAACACAGTCGCAATCTCTCTGCCGAGTGAAATTTCTAGTTCTGATGTAACGACTTTGGAAGGACATACATCTAAGGTTTGACCGCATCTTTATAAAGTTCTCCTAATACAACATGATTTCTTAATAGGAAAAAAATATAAATATCATATCTTTTCTGTCTTCTATTTTAACATTACAATTTTTTCTTGTTCCAGGTTTTTGGTTGTGCTTGGAGTCTAGAAGGGTCTTTTCTTGCATCTGGGTAAGCATTAGTTCCATTTCTTTAGGCTCTCATCTATGAATTCCCATGTTCATATTCATACTTTCGTTTCTAATTCTCTTGTGATTTTACGACTTTGGAAATGACCATCAAAAGCACCGAGATTTTATGAAGATTGAGAGTAGTTTTAGACTTGTCTAATGAATCATCTCTCTTATATCTAACCATGTGTAATATCAATTTAGGTCTGAAGACTCTACTACTAGAATTTGGTCTATTGGAGATGGTCCATGTAACTATACTATCAAAACTCGAAAAATTGAGAAAAACAAGAATGTTACGACACTTGATTGGAATGTGAGTTTTCTACTGCCTGTTTTGGGCTGACTTTCGTTGATTTGTACTTTTCTGAGGTGAGGTCTGGCGAATGGATGCAACAATTTGAATTTCATTCAGTTGTTTTGTTTTCCTTGTTTTGTCTTAAATTCATAAGTTTGTATATATTCTCAACATTGTTATACAACCCCATTCAGGTCCATTACTTGATGTTGATTGGCATAATCTATGTTGGTCCATTACCAGTCAAGAGATTCTCAGGATATCAGGTGTGCTCCACTGATGGCATAATATACATTTTCTCTTTATCTCTTTGATGTATTATAGATTAACTAGATGATGTTCTAAATAATTCACTGTTTGCGCAAAGTTCAAATTGAATTACCAGTTGAACACCGAAGTTGTGCTTTATTGGAACACTAAGGGTTGTTGACTTTGCCATTGCAGAATGAAATCAATGCTATCGAGTGGGACCCCTCAGGTTCTCTGCTGGCTTCGTGCTATGAAGATACCACATTTAAGGTAATTTCTATCCTAACCTTCTAAAGCAGCAGCTAAAGGAGACTCTTGCCTCCACATGTTTCAGAAAATTACCTTTTACGGTCTTCTAAGTACCCTTTTATATCTATCTACTATTCTGAATTTATGTATTAGTTGTGTTAATGCATCTTAGCTCCACCTTTTCCTGCTCTAAGACTTTGAATATCTATTGTGTTGTTTAAAATAAATTGGTCAGTAACTCATTGTTTATGTGCAGCTATGGAGCATGAAAGAGGATGCCTGCTTGCATGATTTCAGAGAACATCACAAAGTATTTATTTTTGTTCTTTCTTTTTCTTTGTTGATTTATTTAATCAAATTAGACACAACTGCTGACTATTATATTTTTTAGGAGATATCTACCATCAAATGGAGTCCAACTGGTGTTGTTACAAGCAATACGATACGAATCAACAGTTTGTTGGCAAGGTATGCTATCTATTGTTACCAGTCATGTTTATAGTATTCTTTCTATCATAATTTTCTTTCACATGTGGTGGTAGCACTAGGTTCTCGATTACAAATATATTACACATCAGTGCCGCAGATTATGGTTCGATCATTGTTCATAGCTAAGCAATAAAGTTTCTATATTTTGCCAGACACCCCCTTCGTTCTTTATCATCCTCTCCCTGGATCCATGACACCCCTTTCCTCGGCAACACAACTTCCTCCCCTTTATATAACTCACCAGCTATTCGCTCGCCCATCTCATCTTTGTCAATATATTCCTTCCTCACCTTACTGATTTGCCTTCCATTGGGCCAAAACCTTTACTCTGGCTATCAAGGTTTAAGTAGATAGGAAGAAATCACCTAAAACTTTTTCCCCCTTTTAGGATATAAACTCTAGTCTCCATAATCTTCACTCACTTTATTGCTCGCTAGTTTACAACCTTCGGTGCGTTGGGGCTGACTTACCTCTGAAGTTTGTTGTCAAAGGCATACTTAAAGCCCCAATGAATTTTAAAACCCCAAGAGTTGAGTGTCAAAGACTTTCTCAAGTTAATCAAAGAATAATAAATGTTGAAAATAAAAAGGCACGAACGTCAGCAAACACTTCATGCCTTTTTAGAGCATGTGCCTGATATTTTTCTAGACCCGGTGGAACAATGCATTCAACAACTCCTTAACCAAGTTCAAACCCTGGAAGAAAAAGGGAGGACCCTTTCCCAAGACAGGGAAGACCTTATTGTTAGGATGGCCTTCCGCATCCGCGACAGAAACAACTAAGAATCAATCGACTCTTTGGATTTTAAAAAGGTTTAAATAAATGTTTGTAGACACAAAGTAGTGTGTTTCTTCTTTTTCTATTTTGGCAATTTAGGCGTCAATTATAGGAATCAGGCGATTCTCTTAGTTTTTCGTGTGTGTTAGCCCATAAATATTTTGGTGATATGACTTCTGAACAATTTTTCGTGTGTGTTCCTCATTCAGACTAAATTCAACAGAGTAAACAACTCCCTGGATTCAAAATGGAAGAGAACCTACTCAGTAAAAAAACAAAAACATTCAACAAGAACGATACAATTAACTTATTCTCACTCCCCTCCCCTCACATCCCCACCCAATAGAAGGAATAGGTATATCTGTATCAATAGTTCAATTGAATACGAGTAAACAAACCACATAATACTTGAGCCTGTATTTGACAGTTAAAAAGGGTAATTTTATTAAGAGTCCTTATTTATCTCATGTGTCCAAGTAGACATAATGACTTCACATCCGTTACATGTGTCCGTTCAAGCTGTGAAGAAGGCGCCCTTGTTCAGCATCCCATAGCTTCATAGTAGAGCCGAATGAAGCCAATGGGTAGTGCTTCATTCGACTTTACTGTGAAGCTATGGGATGTTGAACAAGGGAGTCTTCTTCACAACTTGAACGGACACATGTAATGGATATGAACTCATTATGTCTACTTGGACACATGAGATGAATAAGGACTCTTAATAAAATTACCCTTTTTAACTGTCAAATACATGCTCAAGTATTTTGTGGTTTGTTTACTCGTATTCAATTGAACTATCGATACCTATATACCTATTTCTTTTATTTGGGTGGGGATGGGGGGGAGTGAGAATAAGTTAATTGTATCATTTTTGTCGAATGCTTTTGTTTTTTTACTGAGTAGGTTATCTTCCATTTTGAATCGAGGGAAGTTTTTTACTCTATTGCATTTAGTCCGAATGATGAATACACACACGAAAAATTGTTCAGAAGTCATATCACCAAAATATTTCTGGGCTAACACACACACGAAAAACTAAGAGAATCGCATGATTCCTGTAATTGACGCCTAAATTGCCAAAATGGATTTTAAAAATTGTAAGAGTGTATGTATTGCTCCCCTATCTCCCTACGGAGGGTTCCGTAAAATTTTTACAAATAAATCATCCAGAAGCTATATCACCAAAATATTCATGGGCTGAAAATCACCTAATTCCTGTAAATTGACCCCTAAATGCGCAAAATGAACTTTGAAAATTAATTAATCAACTCTTACACTAGATAGATTATTTGCATCACATTTCTTAGCTACGGTTCTTTTCTAACCCTCCTATCGTAAAATATTTTATACATTGAGATGCTTTTTATATTAATATTTAATCTCACTTTTTAAATTAAAAATAAACAGGACAGCGAGCACCTACATAATATTTGTAAATATATGCCATAAACAATATCTATTGATAATGAAGATTTGTATGTACCTGAATCTAAAGGAGCGAGCTCTCTAAACTTCTCCATTATTTTTGTTTGAAGA
Source organism: Solanum tuberosum (assembly GCF_000226075.1). Lineage (NCBI taxonomy): Eukaryota > Viridiplantae > Streptophyta > Magnoliopsida > Solanales > Solanaceae > Solanum > Solanum tuberosum. Next base: position 450,213 of record NW_006239133.1, read on the forward strand.
ATTGCACATAATTTATTTTGGAAGAAAGAATCAGTAGACAATGTGCACATATGATATACATATATTCAATATATTGTTTTGCAAGTGCATGTCACATTGTAAAATTGTGGGATTGAACTCAACAAATCATGTTTTGCTTAAGCTATGCATTCTTACTTCATATTTAGATACTTGACCATCACATTGTGTCTCAAAAAAACATTAGAACATGTCACCTCCTTTGAAAAACTCTTTCTCAAACTTGTTATGAATCTTATGAGTATAGATTGCAAAACCTGTTTTAAAGTTGGATAATATTTAACATAAAGTGTAGGCTTACCTTGTTTACAATTGAGGTCTTCCGATTCTTCGTTCAACCGCTACTTAGTCAATAATTTTTTCTCATAATCAATCATTCAAATATGCAAATAAGTGCTTGGATGTCCAAGTTCATTTAGTATGGGATTAGTACTTTTACTTTGAGAAGTCACTTTTCATCTAGCACTAAACACAACATTATTAAAAGTTGTTGACCACATGTGTCAAATATAGTAAAAATTATTCAGCCAACCACGTTCTTTTAAATTGTACATTATAAGCATCATCTTTCATGTTTCTTCAAATTCAATAATAGAATCACATTAAGACATGCATTTTTCAAGTTTTAAAGAACCCTTGTCATTTTTAAGTGAACTCAAATCATGAGATGGGGCATTATTAGCTATGTGATATTGACACAATCTATGTCTGATGCTCGGTATCATTTCTCTGATAGAAATTGTCATTGCTCGAGCTTGGTTAATTATAATATGTGGAGTAATACTTTCCATCGACTTTAAGAATATCAAGAATAACCATTGAAAGATTCAAATAGAAAAACACAATAAAAAAATATATTATGTCAATGAAGATTTATTACAATAAATGATTTATAATCACAGAATACTTGTTCGTTCAATATATGATATCAAAAAACATGACATCATCAAATATTGTAGTCAATCTGGAGTTGACCATCTTTCCATAAAAAGTTATCTATACACCCTTCAGAATCAAGTTGAACATCCTAATAAAAGAAAGTCTCACTCGCTTGTCTATTTTTAAATTTATTAACAACTCTTACGAATCCCCAACTTGCATCTTTGATTTCATCAATTGATATATAAATGAGATAGAACTTGAGAATTAACTCACATACAAGAAGAAATTGATGGCAACCCTAATAAGTCTTTCCACCTTTAGTTTATTTAAGCTACTAACTTCACCTCCTTTTAGATTATAACTAATATTTATTGTCTTTTTAATTATTTATTAAAATAAGTCTTTTAATATATTTTAATTTATCTTATATAATTAATTAAACTTAATTGGGTATTAACACATGTGTATGACTGTAAATCATCTTTTAATGGTAAGATAAACTAAATTATTTCGAAATAAAATGTTGGAAAACTATTGCACAACGGAAGCATACCAGAATTATACTTCTTACATGAATAATAGATAATCAAATCGTTTATGCTAGAACACATAAACTTGCTGAAATTTAATTAAAGAATTACCTCTTGAAGCGTGAGCAGATACCTTCAAACGAATCCACAAATTAGTAAGACCGTCAAGCGAATCTACAAGATAGACAACAACTTTGTAGTCTTCTACAATGATTCCAAGTTCACATCCGAACTCTCTCAATACTTGGGTGGGAAATTATCGAATAGAAAACTAATTCTTTTTCTAGGTTAGAAAACCCCCTATTTATAGAGATTTCTTCCCAGTCTAAAAGGGAGAAGAAAACTCACACTTTTCTTGAAAACGAAAAATCACACGTTACTCTTCCCTTTTTTGGGTGGGGTGGAGGTAGGGGTGAGTGAGGGTGTTTGGTTGGGTTGCTTTCCCTACTTTTCTTATGAATATAAATATGTTTTCTCTTTTTTTTTCATACATTCATCCTAAAATCTAGTGAGATACTATAAAAACAACAACTAACGTTTAAAGAAAATAATTATTATGATTTCTCCATTTTACTTCTCCTTATTCAATATTTACTCAATCTTTGAAGACACCAATGTTGTTAACCATGACATCCTTTATTGCTTTTGTTTTCATTGAACCCCTTCCATTCTCAAACTCTGACATATAATTTTTAACTTCTTTTCGTACCATATCTTGCAAAACTATAAAAAATTCTGAGCTCAATAATAATTTCTCCAATTATGAATTATTGAAACATGGAGCATAAAAATTGATGGAGTGCGTTCAAATGTCAATACTGATGCCAATTCAACTACTTGCTCGATTCGGTTTACTCGATTCAAATTGTCACTAGATTTGGATCCGAGTAAAGAGAGACTCAGAGATGTAGTAGGTTTAGATGCCAAATCAACTACTTGTTCAATTTGATTTATCCGATTCAAATTATTGCTAGATTTGATTCTGGGTAAAGAGAGACTCATTTATAGTGGGTTCAGAGGACGATACATGTGTCAATTGAACTACTTGCTCAATTTGGTTCACCTAATTCAAATTATTGCTAGATCTGAATCTAGGTAAAGAGAGACTCAAAGATGTTGATGGATCTGACATTACTGGTGAAATTGGTGAAAGAGGCAAAATTCCACCTAATGAGGTAATGGGCGGATAAAGACACAACTGAGGGAACCTATAAAAAACCCAAAATGCTCAAATCAGATTCAAATGGACTCAGAGATGTTGATGGATTAGACACTATTCGTGAAATTACTGAAAGAGGCAAAATTCTACCGGGTGGGGCAACAGGAGGATAATGAAACAACTGAGGGAACTTTGAAAAATCTAAATTGCTCAAGTCAGATTCATATAAACTACCTGGATTTGTACTCATCCTGACACTGAGCGATCTCTTCAACAACGGTTGAGGATTTTAGAGACCAATGCTCTGCTCCATATTTCTCTATTATCTTCTGCAGTTGCTTGTCTTCTTCAGGATTCCAATATCGATGCTCAATCTTACCCTTTTTCTTCATTTTTTCCACAGAATAAAATCAGTCAAGTATATGAGATAGAGGAAATGAAGGATACTGGCAATAGAAAGTACAAAGTATATATGTATAATGGGGTGGTAGGGGGAGGTAGGGCCTAGCATTTACTTGGTAAAGACTTGTGAGGAGAGTAGGGTATATATAGTGGGGGTGGGGGTAGAGGGGATAGGGTGACTGGATTAATAGGTAGTTATTAATTATACAAATGAAGTGTATCCCAATACTAAAATCTCATAAATTAATTAGTTTTTTCCTTTAAATAGTGTTTGATGGATTGGATTAGAGAGGATAGGATCGGAGTAATGTTGAACTTTGACTAGCTATTATTTTAGGATAAAAACAAAATAACATTCAAACTAACCATTTTAATTAGAAAATAAAAGTTTGACAGAAAATTGTTTGTAGGGGTAAAAACTTACGTGTATTCACATCAAACCAATGAATATAGGAGATTTACTTTAATAGGCAATTTTATTATTTAACTAGTTTTGACGCACGTGCGTTGCACATGAAAGTCAAACTATGTAGTGCACCATTTTTTTCAAATGATGTTAATATTATTGAACCAAAAATTTAAGTAAACGATTATAAATGGACTAATAAAGTATAAGTTCCTACGAATAATAGGTGTAAATTTTCTTATGATTACTAGTTGTGTGTATGTTGAAAGCTGTGAAATCAATATCTAAATACATCTATAACTGGTTATAATATAAAGCTAGATTTAGTTAAGGTGATGTGACACCTCTTTATGGCCTCCAATTACATTTCTTCTCCTTCTCCTTCTCCTTCTCCTCCTACTTCTGCTCCTTCTTCTTCTTCTCCTTCTTCTTCTCCTTCTTCTCCTCTTCTTTATGACATTTTTCTCATTTGAAAATTAGTTGTGATATGTAAAGAAACAAAAGTCATTCTTAAAATCTCTTAATTACACCTCTTTAATATACATTATATTCCCTCCTGTATAATTCATTGCTTAGTTATTATTGTATTGTTGGAGTTCTACTTTTAATATAGTATAACTAAATATAAATATAAAGTAAACAAGATATACTGAATTGAGTGTTTTTAGTTTGGATATTGTAGTAATTGAATATTCAAGTTAGGGGGTGTTCAAATTTAACTGAACTTTGAAACTCACTCAACATATGTAGAGTTTTTTCAGAAGAGAAGAATAGAAAACTTAGAAATTTTGTAGTTTAAAATATGAGGAAACTCCTACATTTATAGCTAACAAAGGGAAATATGAACAAGTGCTTATTGTGCTTTATCCGTAAATAACCCTTCGAAAGGTCGCAACTCATTGAAAAAATCACAACTCTATGAAAAAGTCACAACCCTTCAATGTGAATAGATGTCTGATTTAAATAAAATATAAATAAATAAAATATAAAAAATATATACTAAATTGAGTGTTTAAAAATGTGAGGAACCCCCCACAAATAGTAGTATGATCATATGTTTATTGTGTCTTATCAGAAAAGTCGCAACCTTTTAGAAAATTTTCCAAAATGGTGTCAACTGGTAATAGAATGTAGCCAGATATGATTAAACAAATGTAAGGATTCAACTCTTGGCAACATAATATTTGTTTTAACCAGGTGTTAACGTTTTAAAAAGAAATATTTTTTGGTGGAGCGTGAAGGGAAGTTAAGTCATTTAACAAGTCATTTAAAATGCCTTTTTGGAACGAACACCATTCCAATCCTAATGTTTCATATATCCCAAAATTCTCACTTACCATTATTGTAAGAGGGCCCAAATCGATTATTTTGTCTATGTTCTTGAGCAATATATAATCTAACAACTCATATGCATACAATGTGGTCCATTTGGTTTGCTACCTTATTTCTAGTAAGTACTTTTCATTGATCTTTTTTTAATGTAAAATTTTAGCGGTTAAACCGGTAATAATCAACAATTGGTAAATTGAAATTTTAATGATTCTATAAAATTTAAGCAGATATACAAATCATTGATTAATAAATTGAACTGTTAAACTTTAATACCTAATTAAACCGACCAATACGCAACCCTAGGAGAATCTAGTATATAGCTTAGGTAATTAAAAATATATCCGCTTTTGATGTTTACATTAATATAACGAACATTGAGATGTGTTTTCATTTACCATTTTATCACTAAATTATAGTTAATTAATTCAAATTATCACCTTAATGTTTTTACTTAAACTATTGTAAATTAATATGAGTTAGAGTAAATATAGGACACAAACTACTTTTTTCGTTTAATTATTTATCGATTCATTTGAATTAAATAGGTTTGCTTGATTCATCCTCTAAAATAATATAAATAATGAATTTCAAATCCATTAAATTGAATGTGTTGTGATTTACTATCAAATTTAATTAAACATCTCAATTAAATTCTAAATCTGTCTCGAAGAGAAAATTATGATAGAAATATATAAGAAAAATTCGAAACTCGAGATATGCAACACAAAATGACTCCCTAGAGATGGTATCATATTGTTTTAGCCTTTTAGGTCTTGATAATTTTTATTATTGATTCAAGTTATTACATTGTCTGATTAAAGTTTTTAAAAAACATTTTTTTGTTGGAGTTTGAAGGGTAGTTTAGTAATTCAACTCATTTGAAATGCCTTTTTGGAACTACACTTGCCCATATTTTCCCTCTATATATATGTAACACCTCGAACTTCGGTTAGTTTTTTAATTTTGGGTCAACTTCAAAGGACTATAACTTTTAGCACATGAAGAATTAGGTAGCTCATAAAGTATCAAATCAAAGATCTTTGAGTTCTCTTTCCAACGTCAGTGAGTTTGCTAAATTCCAAGCTAGGAGTAAGAAGTTATGCCTGTTTAAGTGGAGCCTCTCTAGTTAAGACTTTCATCCATTTTAGGAAAGTGTATTTTTGTCTTTTCCTTACTTCTAAAGGCCTACCTACGTTTTACCCACCCAAGTTAAGAGTCTAATCAGACTCTAATTTAATTTTGGCATTCCAAAAGCGTGGATTTTAAAGCAAGTTCAAGAGGAGAAAGGAGAAGGGTTTCAAGCATTCTTTCAAGAACTTGGGGATTTCACCAAGAACAAGTGTTTTTCGAGGTATGTAAGCTTTCATAGTGTTGGGTTTGTTCGCCCTCATGCCAATCATGTAATTTCTATCCTTGAATTCGTCTTGAAGTTGATTGATTGAGTTTTTTTTTTTTTAAAGTTCTTTAGTTTTAACTCCATTCCTTAGCAATGGAGGTTTTGAATTCTTGAGGTGAGGGTCTTGCGAATGGGTGGTGTTTGTTGATAGAATTTGAGTGAGATGTTAATTAAATTGCATTGGGTTAGTGTTTATTGATAAAATCTGGCTGAGATTTCAATGAAACTGCATTGGGTGTTGAATTAATGTGAGTTTGGATGAGGAAGAAAGAAACCGGCCAAATATTTGAGTCTAGGGCCACGTCGTGGAGATGCTTGAAATTTTTCACATCACCCCCTCTCCGCGTTGTGGAGAGGATACACAGTCCTCTGTCTTGAAAATCTTTTCTCGATCAAAAATTTAATCCCCTCTCCGCGTCGCGCCTGTGTTCTTCAAATCGTGTCTTCACTCTTTTCTTAATACTAACTATCTAAGTCGTCATAAATCGTTGAGAGATACTATATCCTAATCATAGCTCTTAACTTCACATTTCAAATCAAGGTAAATTTAAGAGTAAAGTTCAAGGAAGTCCTTTTGATTCATTTTTGAGAAATCTTTTGCAATTATCTACAACTTGATGTAAGACTTGAGTAAATGAATTTGAGAATGAGGAGAGTTGACTTTTATGTTTCAAATAAGGATGAAGGGAACTAAGTATTCCAAAGTGTAACACTTTTACATTTAAACAAGAGAAACCTTGATTTTTAAATGAGTTTATGAGGAGTCTTAAGCATCACCTCTTTTAAGAGGATCTTTGAGTAATTATCTCAATTGAGAAAGAGTTATGTTTTAAGCATATGAGCATAAGTTATACATTATTAGGAGTCGTATTGAGCACCGATACGGGGATGAGTTCAAACAACTCAAAATCCTCATACACCATGTATGCCTACATGGGTAAAAGGTCATACAGTTTAGATGATTCCTTATTGCTTTTAAGCACAACTTAGTGGATCTACTTAGTTGAGGTTTTCTATACCCCGACAATGTATATGACAGTTCTGGCAGCGTGGGTGAGATACTATATCAACACATAGCTCATAGTGATTATCGGTTAGAGAATCTCCCAATTAAGAATGAAGAGTATTTTATTATATTTTTATACATCATTGAGTATATCTCTTACTTTATAATGTATCAAATATTGCATCTCTTATTGTTGCTTTCATATTGAGTTGGGTTGAGATGAGGTGAGTATGTCTTCCCAGGTTATCAATTCAGTGCTTATGTTTTAGTTTCCCCTTGCATGCTCCTACATTCAATGTATTGACGTCATTCAACCTGCATCGTTTTATGATGCAGATACAGGTGTACATAGTCATCAACGGGCGCTTCATTGGTACCACTTGCGTTTCAGCTAGCTTTGGTGTTCTCCTTGCTTCTGGAGGGTTCCACATTTATTTTATTCCAGTTTTTGTTAAGATGTCATGGGTCTTTCCCCGATATCTATTATAGTTATTAGAGGCTTCATAGACAATATTAGTTGAGGAGTATTTTCCCATTCCCTTGTTAATGTTTTGAGACTTGAGTTTCCTTCTTATGGCTATTTAAATATTTTCAAAAAAATTTGAGTTTATCTATTGTTGAGATTTTTGAGTTGATCTTTACAAATTGAAGTCTTGTTTTGTTGAGTAAGTCTTCCGCTGAGCAGTGAGCCAGGACAAGTGTTCGCTTGAGGAACAACAATGATTCTCGAGTACCGGCCACGTCCAGGGTGTAGGCTCAGAGCGTGACAATATATATGAGAGGATGTAGTATTAATCCATTTGTTTGTTTAGTTTAAGCCGCCAACAATTCACAACAATGGCCTCTTTAAGCCTTGACTTCCACAATTACATTATTTTCTGATACCTCAATGAATCGGGTAATTTGATTCTCTTCTTCAGACCCTAATCCATCTATCCAAGTTTAATTGATGCTGTGTGTTGACACCCAATTTTGGACCTCCACATTATAGATTAATCATCGAGCTTCTTCAATTTCAAACAATTCGAAATAATTAGTTTTTATAAAGTTCAAAATATTTTTTCAAGTTATTTTAAATAGTTTTGTAACTTTTTGTAATTTTTAAATAATGTATATGTTTTATATAACTTTGTATATAATTATCATAGTTTATGAATATTCGAAACCCGTCTCAAAAAGATTTTATTTTTAACTAAATATTTGGTTAATTAGTTTAGTTATACAATAGTTTATATTTTAAACTAATTAGTCTAGAATTAAGTTAATTATTTTTTGTTAAGATTAAGAAGTTCTTTAATTAATTTATATTAACTCGTCTTTTATTTTTATCTTACCTTAACTCACTTTGGAACCACCTTTGGGCCATTTCCAATCCCATTTTTTCAGCCCAATTCCCAGCGATCCAAACATCAACCAGCAGCCCTTAGCTGCAAGACACAACCCACCATCCCAGCCCATTAACCTCTTGACCCGACCCAACCCCTTTTCCCCTTTAATTTCAATACATACAGCAGCGTACATATCCAAAAACAGTACCAACCGACCCCCACCCCTGCGTCTTCCTTGTCTTCTCCAACAGTCCATCAACGTCCAAAAATCCCACAAAATCGCGGAAATCCAGCAACCTTATCCAAAAGGGAACTTCAATTTCAAATTCAAATTCCTCTTTTCCATTCGATTTCCCCCCAAAAATGATTGTTCTTTTCCCCTATATAAACTCTCGACCAGTCAGTGTTTGGGGGGGGGGGTTGGTTTTTTCTTTGGATCGAAAATTGGATTTTATTTTGACTAATTTGCTATTCTAAAAAAAACAGAGAATTTTCATCAAGAAATAGTTGAAATAGTATTTTAGGTTTAATATTTTCTCAAGGGAAACGTCCTTCCCTTTGTTACTTTCGAGCAGTTCACCGAAACTCATCTCACAGTGTTGGAAGTTCTTCGTAGCTCGTTCTCATCTCAGGACGCTGCCCGGAAAGAGGTGATTTCTTCTCCTTTCCTTCTTGTTATTTACTTGATTTATTTTGTTGTTATTTACTCGATTTATTTTGTTTTAACTTAGAATTATGTGTAAAAGTATATACGTAGTAGTCAGTAATGGAGTTTTGTTAGCTTCTCTTTATGCATATTGCAATGAAGTTTAAATATTCAGCTCATTCCTTCACCTGTTGGTATGATAGCATTTGGTTGGTTAGGCTTTCAACACTTGCCGTGTATATTTTAACCTTAATGTATGGTCATTTGTTCTATTAAATAGTTTTCACACGTTTTTTTATTTTGTTTTTTTTTAAATTTTTGTGCTTGTATTATAGAAAGAAAAAATAATGTTTTTCCTCATTCCTATTAACAAATAAAATAAAAAATAAAAAAATGGAGAGAATATATATATATATATATATGAATGTCTTGGCAGTAGTGTCTATCACTAAGATAATAATAATTTGGTTAGTTCCTCACATGAATTATACTTTCAAGAAGGCATTTTGTTTAACTTAGATTTCAAATTACCATGTGATTTCATATTCTTTCAAGCTTCTTTAACGGGTACATGCATTGGATTGGTATATTTTGTTATTCGGAGTCAAAACTTATGGTGCTTTTCCTCTGCATTAGTGAGCCCTTGATGAACCATGTCGGGGAATCTTAAATAAATTTAGTTGTCTTGGATGGCTCATTTGTGGAAATTTTATCCGTTTTAACTAAGATGGGTTATCTCATGTTTATCCGATTTAGACATTCTGATCTATTACTTTATGACTCTTTGGTTGATTAGAATGTTTATCTTAGCATGTCACTACTCCCTTTGTTCACTAACAGTGGACTAATCCATGTCCTAATCCTTAATCTTATTTGTCGCGAAGAGTTGTTATTTCACAAATACAAGTGCTAATCTTTCATTTTGTTATCTTTGCATGTGATACCAATCCGAGTTCATTCTGGACTCCACTCTTGCATATTCTTAAGTCGTTTGGAGTCATCCTCATAGTTGCGGTGAAAGAGAAGCTGAAACAGTCCCGGAAAGTCCGAAAACAGGCTGTATACCTGTCATATACAGCAGTATACACTGATATACATGGAGAATATTGATATATAGGTCCAAAAATCGAAATACAGGTGCTGGAAGTTGAAGTGGGCTGCATACATTCAGTATACAGCCTAAGATACAGAAAATCGGCTAAAATACAGCCTGTATACATAAATATACACTCATTGTATATGCTGATTTTCAGGGGGCAGAAGTGGGCCAAAGCCCATCTTTTGCATGACAGGTCCAAGCGAAAATGGGCCAGAAGGCCCACCAAATCTGGAAATTTGGGAAAAAAGGCCCACACTCACTTTCTTATTTTATTCCTATTATTATTTGTATTAATTTTAACCCTTTTATTTGATTTGGTTTAAATTAATTAAATTCCCCAAAAGATGAACTATATTCTTTATGTTAGTATATTTTAATATTATTCATTTTTTTTTTATCAACTCTTATACTGTTTATTAAATATATTAAGACCGAACCTTTTACTTATTTTTCAATTAATTAAAAATGGTTTTCTAAAATGATTCATATAATTTCTAATTAATATAGTTAAAATCATAATCACTTGTATTTAAATTCAGATACTTTAATTAAAGTTTCCCTTTCCAAAAAATAAAAAAAATGTTCATTATTTAACTATTTTCTCCAAGTTAGCCAAATATCGTACATTATTATTCTTATGTTAAAATCATTTTTTCTAAAAAACAGTCAAAAATATATTTTAGTCAAGTCGCAGGTCAACCGCATGTTAGTGGACACTTCGAATGCTTAAACCCTTCTCGAAGTGTAAATTGAACCCCGAACCCTTTTTGGTATTTTCAAATAATTTTTTCTGTTTAAATCTTTGAAAATTATAAGTTTTCTTGATTTCTTTAAAAAATTAAGTGGCGACTCTTTTCTAAGTATTTTTCTCAAATTGTTTTATACTTAGAACATTTCAAAAAGTGATTTTTCTAAAGATAGATAAATTACAACACGACACTGTGTTTCTATTCTGAAATCTCCTGAATCCGAGTTTAATTGCCTTGATATGCTTTACTTGAGCTGAGAGGATTCGAGTTTGAAACTAGATCCTCTATCTGCACAAGGTAGGGATTAAGGTTTGCGTATACACCAACCTCCCCACACACCCCTGGGTATGTTGATGTTGTTAGATGATGTTTTTTTGTTTGAATTTATACCACTAGACAGTTCAAGCAAGGGCGCTAGATGATGTTAAATTCTACAAAGTAAACATTTTTCTATAACCATAAATGTTCTTATGAGCCAAGGATCTATCGAAAACAGTCTCTCAACCTCAAAGTTTGATAGTGGCTAAGGACATAAATAATTTTCATCATTTAGTTTATGGGTTCATCTGAGTTAAATAGGTTTGATCCATTCACCAACTAAAAGAATAAATTTTGAATTCAGTGAATTGAATGTGTTTGTGATATATTACCAAATTTAAACTTCTCATTTAGATTTTGTATCAATCTCTACATTTTTAGATAATTTAATACAAGTGGTTGCTTCATTGAATATGATTTGCTAATAGGACACCTTGACTTTGATTGTGATGGACTAGTACAATAGTATCTAATCGGTCTACTGGTTTTGCTAGTATAGTTTTTCAGGATTCACACATTCAACATTTAATTTTGGATACAAGGCTAGGATCAATAAGAGCACAAGAAATTTTTTATGGTGGTTGAGGCACACCATGTCATAGTTGTGTGAGGGATTATTTTAATAGATAAAAAATTATAGATCCCATGCCTTTATAACTTTTTCATTTCTTTTCTCACTCCTCCACTCACCTTTTATTTACCCCTCTATGTAGAGTACTTTGTAATTTATTAAAAATTTAATATATTTCATTACACAATAAAAAAAATAATATCCTAAAATTAGTATTTCATTATATCTTTTGCGCATTATTTCTCCAATTCTTCAATAAACAATAGTAAATCCTAAATGTGTAATTTATTTTCTTTATTGTTTTGATAATTCATAATATTCATTTGTTAAAAATCAAATAGAATAAATATATTAATATTAATTTAGATTTAAAGTCAAATAATTACGTATTTTAAAATAGCTAGATTAAGATTTGTGTTCTTAACCTCATACAAAATCAATTGTATTATTTAAAGGAAAAAATAAATAGTTATTTAAAATTACTTGTAAATCAACAAAATCAAAATATAAGTAATTGATTTTTTTTTTCTCATTTTACTCTCTCTATTAATTTTTTTTTCCTCTCAAAATTCAAGCTATACAATAATTTTTTTATTATATTAACATGATACGAATTGCAACTAATAATATTTTTTGGTGGAATTGCAACTTAGTGAGAAGGTTATATTTTTGAACAAACACTATAAGTTGCAATTCTTATCATGCTAATATAATAATAAAAGAATATTTTGAAAAAATTAATTAAATTTCACATAGCTTGAATTTCAAGAATAAATATATATCATATAATTGAGGAGTTTATGGATGATTTTCGATTTTGGGTTACATGAAAATAGTAACAAAACTTATGTAATTATTTGTCAGATAGTCTTTCTATTATATTTTCTTATTGGAGAATATTTGATACATTTAAGTGTTTACGAAACTAGAAAATTATGAAATTATCGAGAAGAAAAAAAATTAATTTTATACTCCTTTTTTTTCCGTATTAGTTATTTTACTTTTTTACACGCTCTTTCAGAAATTATTAATAAAAATGATAATTTATTAATTTACTCTTTATATTTTTTTACAATTTTACAAATTTTGTTTATACTTTCAAAAAGAATTAATTGTTAGGATAATTAAAATTAAAAAAATTATAGTTTAATTTTGTTAATTGATAAATAATTTTAATAATTATTTTTAGTAATTTAGATAATTTATATAGGATAGAAAAATAATACTAAATGTTAGGAGTATGATGAATTAGGCTAAATTTCATACTTTTAAATTATTTAAAGATAAAGAAAAATAGCAAAATTTGAAATAATGGTAAAAAAACAAGAAGTTGAAAAGTTGAATAATGGGAAAAAGTTAAAAAGTAAGGGAGACACGTCACCTAGTAAAGGACTAAGACAAGGTGACCCTTTATCCCCATATTTGTTTATATTATGTGCTGAAGAATTTCTAGGCTTTTGAACCAAGCTGAGGAGCAAGGAGAGTTACGTGGAATAAGCCTAAGAAGGGGCGGTCCTACGGTAAATCATCTTTTCTTTGCTGATGACTCCTTTTATTTTGTTCAGCTAATACTCAAAGTGCGGTAATTTTTTTTGAAATTCTAAGAACTTATGAACTTTGCTCAGGACAGAAAGTTAATTTTGAAAAATCTGCAATATATTTTAGCAAAAATACTATCGAGGAAGAAAAAGATAATATTATAGTGGAGATAGGACAAATACATAGAGATAATTTGGGACTTTATCTAGGATTACCTGCGGTAGTTGGAAGATCAAAGAAGAAAATGCTTGAGTTTATCAAAGAACGAGTTAAAACTAAGATAAAGGGTTGGAAGAATAGTTTCTTATGCCCTGCAGGCAAAGAAGTCGTGTTGAAGTCAATACTTTCTGCTATTCCTTCATATGCATTATCATGTTTTCAATTTCCAAATAACTTAGGAAAGGAGATTACTACCATTTTTTCTGATTTTTGGTGGGGAAAAAATGAGGGGAAAAGGAAAATGCACTATGAAAAATGGCAGAAACTTTGTGAGGCAAAGTCCAAAGGGGGCATTGGTTTTCGAGATTTGAAACTATTTAACAAGGCCCTATTGGCAAAAGTTGCGTGGAGGATTTTAACCCAAGAGGATTCTTTGCTTCAGAGGATGCTAAAAAGTAAATATTTTCCGAATACTTTTTTCTTAAGTGCAGGATGTCCCTCGGCAAGTTCTTGAATTTGGAAAAGTATTATCTGGGGACGAGATTTGTTGCAACAAGGAATTCGATGGAGAGTAGGAGATGGAGAAAACATTAAGGTTTGGAGTGATCTTTGGATTCCTAATTCGATTGGTTTCAAACCCCTACAAGGATATACACAAATAAATCCACAGTTGAGGGTAAGCGACCTTATAGATCAACACCATCATATATGGAATATTGAAGATCTTCATCACCATTTTTGCCCTAATGATATCAACTCTATTTTGTCTATCCCAATATCTAGCACTGGAAATTGATAAAGCTATCTGGCATTATACAAATTCAGGAAAGTTTGAGGTAAGATCTTGTTATCATCTAGCAAAAAGCCTAGCTAATAGTACTGACCCTAGAGCTGAAAAACCTCAAGCCAGTGGTCAATCTTTCTCAAAATCTTTTTGGACTACCTTATGGTCACTTAAAATAAAAAAAACAAATACAAACATTTCCTTAGAAAATGCTTTCTTAATGTCCTTCTTGTTAGTGCGAATATTTCTAAGAGATTGCATCAAAATTGTGACGTTTGTAGGGTCTATGTCTTAGAAACTGAAACGGTTGATCATATGCTTTTCAGTTGCCCAAAAGCACAACTAGTATGGAAGTTGGCCCCCATTAACTGGCCTAATGTAGAAATTAAAATGTTTGAATTTTGCAATATGGCGGAATGACTTATTTTGTAATACATGTCAATATCCAGAATCCATTGAGCTACTAAGATTGAGTGTCTCTCTTTTATGGAAAATGTGGAAAGCGAGAAATTTATAATGATTTAATGGTGGTACATATGAACCTAATGACGTAGTAAATAAGGCTTTATTTGATTTACATGAATATGACGATGTTGTGAAAAATTCGGCAGTTGTGAATCCTAAACCAAACAAGATTTATGATGTAACTATTACTTTGGCCTGAGATGGGGTTTTTGTTTTCACAGATGCAGGTCTACAAAGGGAAAAGGAAAAAGCAAGCATTGGAATGGCGGCTATAGATAGCTATGGGCATTTGCTTCATGCCTTTGGTACCCCTATTCAATTTGTAGGGAAGGCAATAATTGCTGAAGCACTAGCAATTCTGGAAGCTGTTGAAAGAGCACTACAAAGTGGTTGGTCAAAGGTTCACATACTGTCAGATGCAAAGAATTTCATACAAATGTTGCAAAAGAATTTGATAACATCTTGGGAAATAGAGACCATTTGCGAGGATGTCTGGCGATTGATAAGTCTTTTGAAGAAATCGAGATTATATATATTCCTCGAACATGGAATGTATTAGCTCATAATCTAGCAAAAATTTCTATTTCATGTATAAGTAGGATTTCTTGGGATTTTGCCTTCCCAAGTTGTGTTGTAACGGATGCAATGGTGTCTTATGGACATCTGAAACATATTTTAAAGTAATGCAATAAAGTGTTTTCCTGAAGAAAAAAAAAGGAAGAGAAGGAACTTTGGAAATGGGACCCAAGAATCCATTTGTCAAATTATGAAAGCAGCCTCACACAACTTTTGTATGCCACCTCATACTTATCCCTCAACCACCATAAAAAATTTCAGAGCACAATGTATGAACATCTAGTTCCTCCTGATGCTCTTATTAAATTTGTGCAAAAGGGTATTTGGTATCTTGAACTGGAAACAAATTTGAGCAATGTAAGGCAGACATTTTGATATTCTAATTTTTCTATTTGAAGATTAGATGTTTTTTATAACTTTGAACTAACCAATAATAACTACAGAATGCAGGATGATACCAATATGGATGAAGACGAGCCTTTGGATCTCATTACAAAGAACGTATATGAGCTGCAAAAAATAATAAAATACAAAAAGCAAAAACTTCAGAAAGATAAACCTAGGAGGAAGGATAAGGTGAATGCTGACCGCAAACAAGAACCTGCAAGAGAAAGGGAGACGGAGAAACAACAGAAGGAAAAAGAGCGTGAACAGGACAGAGAAAGGAGTGATGTAATGGTTTTGGAAGGACATACATCTAAGGTTCGCCATTATTTCTCAATAGGTGATCTAATATATAGATTTTGTTTTATGTATTCTATATTAACATTACAATTATCTCTTGTTTCTTAACTCATGCTAGGTTTTTGTCTGTGCTTGGAGTTGAGAAGGGTCATTATATTGCTTGCATCTGGTAAGCATTAGTACCATTTCTTTCCTTTTTGCTCTCGTCTATGAATCAACTGATGTTCATATTCATACTTTTGTTTTTTTTCTCTTAGTTAAAAGGTTGAGAGTAGTTGTCTCTTATAGCTAACCATGTGTAATATCACATTAGGTCCGGAGACTCCAGTGCTAGAATTTGGACTATTGGAGATGGTCCATGTAATTCTACTATTCGAAGGAGGCCTCCAAATGTTTTGGTTTTGAAGCATTTGGAAAGTCAAGCAACTCAGAAAAACAAGGATGTTACATAACTTGACTGCATTGCTTGTGGTTACATTCTTGTTTTTATTTGATCTTGTTTATATGACTTTTTCTTGTACAGAGCGAGGGTACCCTGCTTGTGACAGGTTGTTACGATGGCCAAGCAAGAATCTGGAAACGATCTGGTAAGGAGCATGGAGGAAAAACTTGTTTTGAAGATTGAATGTATAAATTGCCACCACTTTTCATGTCTTTTTTTCTCTTACTGACTTTTCATCCGGGGGAATTGGTTAGTACTCTTAACAAACATAAAGGGTCAATCATCTCTTTGAAGTGGAACAACAAAAGGTGATTATCTCCTTGGCAGTAGTATTGATACAACTGCCGTTGTTTGGAATGTAAAGTCTGGAGAATCGAAGCAGCAATTTGATTTTCATTCAGGTGTTCTGTCTCAATTATTCTTTATATTTTACCTCATATCTGAGTAAAGATTGATTTTGCTTATGTTCTCACTGTTGTTATCCAACCCCACACAGGTCCATTGCTTGATGTTGCTTGGCGAAACTATGATTCTTTCGCGACCAGCTTCGCTGAAAACATGCTATAGGTTTGTAAAGTTGGAGAGAACAAACCAGTCAAAACTTTCTCAGGACATCAGGTGTGGTCCAGTGCAAATTGAATTACTAGTTCAACACTGAAGCTTAGCATGTTATGCTTAATTGGATCATTGATGTGAATAGTCTTAAAGGGTTGCTTACTTTGCCATTGCAGAATGAAATAAATGCTATCAAGTGGGACCCCTCAGGTTCCTTGCTGGCTTCATGCTCTGATGATACCATTTAAGGAAGTCAACAAATTACAGAGAAAGTTGAATTTTAGCTTCAACTTTTCCTGCGTTAGGACTTTGAATGTGTTGTTTCCAAGAAATTATGCTTATTGTTTCTGTGCAGATATGGAGCATGAAACAGGATGTCTGCTTGCATGATTTCAGAGAACATCGCAAAGTATCTATTTTTGCAAGATTCAATTAATTAAATCAGACATCAGCTGCTGACTAATATGTTTTTGTTAGGAGATATATACCATCAAATGGAGCCCAACTGGCGCTGGTACAAGCAATCCGAATAAACAGTTGTTGCTGGCAAGGTATTCTATCTATTGCTACCGGTCATGTTTACAGTATTCTTTCACATCAGTGTCGTAGATTATGATTGGATCATTTTTCATACCTAAGCGATAAAGGTTCTATATTTTGCCAGACACAGTGAGTTTTCACTGTTTATAAGAAGATACTCCCACCATTCCATTTTATATGACACTATTTTTGTTGTCCTTTCAAGCCCCTGCTCTGTTTGCACTTAAGGCTTCTAGTTGAATCAATCTTGTGTACCATATAGCAATTTTAGGGGGTAGTGAAGCATGGTGCCTGCTAGTTAGTAGTTACATTATTCTATATAAATTTTGTTCAAAGTTCCAATTCTTTACGTAGAAGAGTACCAGTTATATGTTAAAGGCGCACTTAAGCTTTGAAGCGGGGCTCAAAAGCCCCAACGAGCTTTCAAGCCCCAAGAGTTGAGTTTCAAAATTTGGAATAATTGTGATCTAGCCCGTAATGGCGTAATCCCCTTGCGAGTAAAAATAATCCAGAGAGATACAGTTTCACTCTAACCGTCGTGTGCGCTGATATAATGTAAAGTTAGTTCTTTGAGCTTATTGGTTATGCTTTATTGTATGTCTGTGTAGTGCTTCATTTGACTCTACCGTGAAGTTATGGGATGTTGAACTAGGGCGTCTTCTTCACAGCTTGAACGGTCACAGGTAATGGATGTTAACTCATTATGTCTAGTACTTGGAACGGACACAGGAGATATTAAGGCATTCTTAATAAAATTACACTTTATAATCGTCAAATGATAGGCTTAGTATTATGGGGTTTGTTCACTCGTACTCAATTGAACTATCGATACCTATATACCTAGTCCTTTTATTTGGGTGGGGATGTGAGGGGAACCTGTTTAGAAACTATGCCTTTTAGAAATGCAGAACAATTGAGGCTCAAACTAAAGTCACATGGTAGATAAACGCTTTTCTGGTTTCACCTAGTGTCTGGTTACCCAGATTGGGACCCTACTAAATCATTACGGCATTGATCTAAACTTAAGGTTGCGGTACTGCTAGTATAGTTGTTCCTCTTACTTAAGTTATGGTACTTCGGGTTGATATTCTAACTAAATGTTTCTCTTAAATACCAGTTGATATTCAAGTTGCATCTATTCTTAGACAGCAAAAGTGAAGACAGAACTTGAGAACTGATCGGGTATAATAGAGAGGTGACGCAATGCTTAACCTGGAAATAATATAAAAAGGAACTATATGAGGAGCTGGAATATACCACACATGGAGAGCAAGAAATTGGAAATTACAACTGCACAGACAGAGTGGCTTACTTGAATGACACTACGAATCCATCAAAGCAACTCCTTCTTATCTCTTAATGGAGATCATCAAAGAATATCAACAAGAGAGGTGATTAGACAAGACATCTGACACCTATAGGTTGTAGCTAGAAGTGGTACAATCGTCTCAAAAAATCACAATCCACCCAATCTGTTTAGATTTGAGCAGGTTAATAACACGTTTATTTATTAACTAGAGTGATATGCAGCCCAAATGGTAAATAATGCCTAGCATGCATACTGCTGAAACTTAATGCCCTTCTCTTTCCCTCAATTAGCTATCCTCCTGTAGTTTAATACATTCAACAGCTATAAGGGATTCAAGATCATCTAAAAACATGTAAAATGTAATAACAAAATCAAGCAATTCTCCCTCAGCATCAAACTAGAAGAGTCCTACAAGGATGGAGGGCAGATAAAGTAACTTTTACCAAGTAAAAACATGAAATGTATATCCAGCAGCAGAAGCCTCACAGGCCTAATTAAGTAAATGCCACATTCTTGCTCTAGTGTCCGCGCACTTGGAGCTAGAAGTTTTATCAGATCAAATTTATATTCAATAATTGGATTCCTGTGAATCAAGACACCAACACTCATAGTTTGCTCTGGATATTGCTAAGAGCTCCTCTATTGTCATTCTCTCGTGTGCCACGGATGTCCATGGATCAGAGCAACCGATAAAGCATTGACCTGGTGAATTTGATACCCTAACCATTGGGTGGTCCTGTGAGCACATCCTCTTGTACAATCGCATCGCAGACACTGCATCTTGGTAAGGATCATGGAAACCAGCTTGGATGTCATATCTGTTTGGGCCAAAAGTTTCGGTCAGCATAGCACACAAGTGTAATAAACACAGTTGAAGCAAATAACTACTAAGCCAGTCACCAATTCAAGCTTACAAGGAAACAACACTGACTGAACATTTTAAAGTACAATGCACAATAAGAATATAATGGATAAACTTGACCGACAAAAATACAAGAGAAGATAAAATTAGAAGTAAAGAAAACATGAGAGTAAGCAAGTAACTTGCCCTAGATAAGTCTTGGTTAGATATTTCAGAGAATGGCTGAAAAAGTTGGTCTTCATCAGGGGCTGGTATGTTGCAGTATCTCTGCATAGAACAAAGGCAAGACATGAATAGAGGAATGCATCTCATGTACAAAAGATCTCCAAGACATACACACAGATAGCGTCTCTATTTACCCAACTTGACAGACAAATACAGAGAATGTGAACAATTGATATGATAATTCTTACTTTCATCTTCATCTCTTAAATACAAGAGAAGTCAACATAAGCTGCAATGGGAACTATTGTACATGCTCGCAGATCAACGAGAAAAAGGGGCGGAAATTGTAGGTGCAACAAAGAGTGCTATTTCACGCCTTACCTAAATGAGTAAATAAAAAAATGTGGCAAAGGCCTTGGAAAAATACAATTCTCCTTGACATAAGTACCTGATTAAGTCCATCCTCAAGAACAAACCTACTTTCACCTAATAAGCATAAATGTTCCACCCACAACAATAGTCAACTATAAGCTACTCTCTTTTTCTTTTTTCTTTTTAATAGCCTGTGCTGCCAGGCCAAATTGTGTGCACCTTGACCATTCATGTTGATGCATGACAGTGAATGGATAGACATAATACAAGCCAAGCCCGTGATCTGGACATAATACATGATTTAAGGTTCTTAGAAAATGATTTTCATTTATTAGAAAGAAAAAGAAAAATAAAATTACCTCTGAAGATGATCAAGATACGACAACTTCAAGCAACGCAGGTTTGTCTCAAGGTTATGGCCCACAAGTACTCTACCAATTGGCTCTCTGCTGTAGAGAATCTGTGGAATTCTCTCCCGGACTTCTTCCCAAGGCATGGCATTTTGTAGATTTTCTTCTGTTATACCAGTAATTTCATACCTGGCACACAATGATGAGGAAGTATGAAAAGGTGCGATACAAAAAGCGTCAGCTTACACTATAATTAAATAGATATGTTCATTTGTCAGCAGATACCTATAATCAGCCACAGGAGTCGGAGGTAGAACATAAGTCTGAAAAATAATCTTCTCATCTTCGTCAACTAGGCATACCCTTGCGCAAAGTTCTTGTGACCAACCACCTCCAACCATTACACAACCTATGGCGACTACTTCCTTACCTCTTATGTTGATCATTTCGTCTGCTGAACGATGCATCTCCACTGTCTCCTGCAACAATTATACATACACATTCCAGCAACTAAACATACATCTGGAGTATCCTAAGTGTAACTGATTCTTGCGAATGCATCGAGGAAAGAAAATTCATCAACTCACAATGGGTTGAGGAGTGGTAAGACGACATGTTTCCTTATGCTCGTTCAGAGAGTCCACGCTGCTACAGATTTTCAGACACAAAATGCAGCCTCGTTCAGCAAAGACGCTTGAGCAACTCACTTTGGCCAACTGACCTAAATAATTAAAGTAAAAAGAAACCTTAGAGATCATTTACACCTAAAGAACATTCATTGTCCAAGCAGAACAACTTACCAGCAATATGTTCCCTTAGTGATTCAAATGATTTGCAATGTTTGTTACACACACCGCATTTAGGGTCATGAACCGAATGATGAGATGTTCGCATATGTTCAATAATATGATCCTTCTCTTTGCACTGCTTGTAACAAGCTGGACATTTGTGCCTGACATTACATAAGCAAATGAAATCAAAATTCTACAAGATTGTGTTTTTACTCCTTCCCTCAATGTAAAATAAAAATAATACTGCAATCCCGGGATATGTTATCTTATCTCAAATTCTCAACCAAACATGGGACAGACTCATCCTAAAATTAATCCCGGGATTAGTTATCCCGGATCCCTCTTTCAGTGGGAATTGAGTTCTTGATTCCTTTTCTAACAATAAAATTTTAAGAAAACCTTCAAAATCCCAACTTTTAACCATCAAAGTCATTTTATAAGTGTGTGAAAAATTAAAGCCCCAAACAAGAAATTGTTTGAAATAAAGTCATATAGAAAAAATAGGATTCATAATTTACCTTGTAGTGGAGAGGGGTTGCAGAGGAATTTCTGAAGGTTCCACTTCCACATTCTGATATCCAATGAATCTGATATTCGAATTATAACAAGAAAAAATTGGTTTCTTAGCCAACACCATATAAACAACAACAACAAATCCACTATAATTCCACAAAATAAGGTTTGAGAGGACAGAACGTACGCAAATAAGGTCTATAGGATATATACGCAGAACTTACCATATTTAATTTTGCTCTTGTTAGTAAAACAATCAATATTACAAAAATTGATCATTCGATCACATTTATTATATACATGCATCACCATTTATATACAAGGTTGCATCTGTTAATAATAATACATCTGATGTTTGACTAATTAACAAAAGACACATATTAATATGATTTCGTATATATACATCTATGATATAAAGTTATTCATCATATATACACGGTAATGCACTAATTACACAATATTGATACGTAATATAACTATTTACACAATATCAAGTTACATAATTATTTACACAATATGGAGTTACATAACTATTTACACAATATTTATACATTGCATATACATGCGATCATCTTTGTAGAAAATAATTTTTGTTACATGTACAACTATGTAAGAAGCCCTAATATTTTTAACTTCAGAATTTCTAAAGTTTAGAATTTCTAATGCTAATAAATTTTTTTGACACAAATAAATTGTTTGAACAAAAATTACGGCTAAATATATATTTAAATTCCCCTGAAGAGTATGACATGTTGCGTGAATATCACACTCCAGAAGCTCCTTCAAAAAAATTCAAGTGATAATACTATAGCCATCAAAATGATTGAGCCAGCATGCTACTTAGTAGGGTTGGGTAACAATTTTTTAGCTCATTTAGATCTAAATTTTATTTGTCTCTTAATAATATTAAGACTTTGTTCAAATGAGCTAAATGATTAAGACATATTTAAATTAAATAAGTGTTAAAATCCTAATGTAAGCAAATGCTCTTAATGGCCTAAAGTATGAGCGCTCAAATTCGGACTTTGATTAAATCTAAGAAATACAGTTATTTAATAGGTATTTTTATATGAATAATTTTCGCTACCACTCTATCCACAGCTATTAAGCACCTTGGTCATCACAATTACCATCATCGCCACCAACTACCAGTCATCCTTACCATCAAAACCACCGTTAGCAACCATATTGTTGTCAATCAATATTATCAGTCGCTACTGCACATATCATCACTATTACTATCACCCTTATGACCAATCCCTACTATCAGTCACCTCCATTATCACAATTAGCACCATCCTCAACTACTAACATCAATCAACTCTACCATCACAGTCACCATCACTAATACCAACTGTCATTACGATCATGTGAGTCACCACACCACTATCTGCACCATCATAAGTTCATAACTATCACCACCACAAGTACTAGCCACTAGCACCAATTATCACAACCACCACAACTGCAAATAATCTACATCATCACTAGCAAACATGCATATTTTTATAATAATTTTATTATATTATATTTATATATTTTTTGAAATATTTAATTACTATTTATCTAAATTGTATATTTATTAGGATTAAAAATAAATAAGGATAGTGCATTAAGGTGTTGAAGACAAATAATTTTAGGGAAACTTACAAAAATTCCATACATTTGAGGGTTAATTACATCTTATCCCGAGAATTTTCCCAATTACAAAACTCACAAATTTTTCATTGCTCTCGGATACATTCCTTGGTTGTCTGATACATTGCAAACGATACATTAATTAATGAGAGAGTTGTATCTGAGAGGGGATATGGATGTATCCTGTAACATCCGGCGATTTGAAATAACTAAGAAGAGGCTTAGAATTTGAAAATTTTCACTTTTGGAAAGAATTTGAAAATCTGGAATTTGGCCAAGTGTGGAAAAAGGTGAGTTTTTGGCCAACTTTGAGCAGTCATAACTTCTAGCTCATGATGAGTTAGGAGTATTTCCAGTTATGGTTGCGAAGTTCGTGGAATGATCTTTACCAATGCTACCGAGTTTGCTTGATTCCAAGTTCGTATGAGCGAGTTATGCCCTTTGAAAGTGGGGCAGTTGACAGGGGATCCGTCCGGAAATTTAAGGGCATTTTGGTCTTTTCACAAATTATTTCTTTTGAGGTTATATTGTTGTATTAGGCTGATCTTTGGATCATTTTGTCCCATTTTGAAAGAGAAAGAGTTAGGGTTCTTGAGAGTGAAGAAGAGAAGAAGAAGAGAAGAAGGAGAAGAAGAAGAGAAGAAAGAGGAGATCAACAAGATTCGTCAAGATCCTCGTGGATATCGTCGGGGGTGATCCCTATCAAGGTATGTGAGTTATTTGTGTGGGTTGATCCTTTCCCCCACACACCAAGCTCATCTTTATGATTTGAGAAAAGATTGAATTTGTTGAAGTTGTTGAAGTTGTTAGTTGTTGTTGTTGAAATTATTGTTGGTTGTGGGACATGATTGGGTTGTGTTTTGAGTTGTAATCCATGGTATGTTGAGGGATATGATGATCCTTAGTGTTTGGGGTTGAAGCCCTTGAAGTAAGGGTGGTTTAGATTTGGTAAAACAAGGGAGAAAAGTCGAGTTTCTGGGCAAGGGGGTTGGCGTGTCGCGCCTGCCAGCGCCCCCCAAAAGGGAGTCTGAAGTTTCCCCCTTGGGGCGGCGCGCCTCTCAGAGCGCCAGCAGGTGCCTTCTGAACTTCAAGGTCTGGCGCTACGCGCCTTGCAGAGCGCCAAGGACGCCATGTTCCCCCATTCCTTCCATGCTTTCTCATGCATGTTCCTAGGCATTATACCTATGGTTCCTAGTTGTTTCCAACACTCTAAGGTACATTTAGACATCCCAAATTCATCCGTAAACATGTGATCATATACCTTAAATCCGTAATTTAATTCAAGGCGAGTTAGGATCAAGTCAAGGTGAAGTTAGAGTCAAGTCAAGCTACGTTAAGAAGTAAGTCCAAGCAAGTCTCTAAAGCTTTCCAAGAGTCTTTATTGATCGTTTTAACTTCATTTTTAAGGCTCAAGTTTCAAGTCGAGTAAAGAGTATAGAGTTCAAGCCAAGTGAAGAGTCTCAAGTTTCAAGTTAAGTCAAGAGCATAAAGTCGGGTCCACTTCTCCAAAGTTATTAGGGAACTATGTACTTCCCAAAGGAGTTTTTAAATGTTTTTACATTTAATTAAGGAAGGAACCATGTTTTCCAAAAGAGCCTTTGGGCTAAGTTTTGAGTAATTATCTCAATTAAAGAAAGATGTATTTAAAGCACTTATGAGCCAAAGTATTTTAGGAGTAGTATTGAGCACCAAATTGGGGACACGAGTTCATATTAACTCAACTCTCCATAAGAACCATGCGCCATCATGGGACTTGACGTATCATTCTTTTTAGATGATCACGTAAGATTAGGCTAGTGGATCCACTAAGCAAAAGTAAGGTCCTATATCACGGCAAGGTATAGGATGGTCCTTGGGCAATGTGAGGTAAAACGTTGTGTCATCACTAGGGCTCATAGTGATGGTTGTCGGTTAAAGAACCTCCCACAAAAGTTATATTACTTTTATATAAGTAAAGTTGAGTTTGTTATTGTTTTATCCTTAACGAGCTAAGTTGTTTACACTGTTTTACAAGTTATTTATACAGTGCATATGTCTTATTGGTATATATTGAGTTTAGTTAAGTTATTCTTGAGTCGTACATGGCCAAGGTAAGTGTTCTCCTGTATTTCCTTTCAAGCTTAAGTCGTGGTTTAGCTTTCCAACTCGTATACTCGTACATTCCATGTACTGATGTCAGTTGACCTGCATCTTATTAAGATGCAGATACAGGTACCCCAGATCAGCATCCTGCACGTCGTTGATCTAGCTGAACACTCCAGAGTCAGTGGTGAGCCTCCTTGCATTCCGGAGGACTCAATTATTTTGTGTACTTAGTTTTGTGCTATTAGGATGTTGCGGGGTCTGTCCCAACATCCATCTCAGTATATTAGAGGCTTCATAGACAGTCAGTCAGTTAGTATTGAGTCTCTCATCTATGTATATATGTAAATATTCTATTTTGAGACTCGAGTTGCCCTTTTTGGCCAGATTTTATCAGTTGAGTAGTTTTATGACCTTTCTTTGTATTGAGTTATTCTGTTGAGTTATGTTTTCGCTGAGTTAAGAAACCCAAGCCAAGGGTTTGCTTGGGGCCAACAATGGTCTCCGGGTGCCGGTCCCGCCCAGGGTGTAGGCTCGGGGCGTGACATATCCGAGAGGGGATAAGGATGCATTCGAGAGGAGAGGGATGTATCCGAGAGGGGAGGGATATCTGTGAGAGGGGATAGGGATATTTCCGAGAGGAATTTTTGTAATTTTTTTAAATGGTAGAAAATTTCAGAGATTATGATATCTTAAGTTATGGTTTTATGTAATATTTCCATAGTTTGATCATTTGGTTCAGATCAAAAGACAACATCTAATCATTCAAATGTGCAATCAAATTTCCTAATCTTAATGCAAATAAATGGTGTATAAGCCATCTTTTCCAATTTCATCTAGTGAAATTCTCTCTCAATTTTTTCCCTTTTTCATATCGATTTTTTCTCAAACCCTACAAAATATTCTTTGATTTGTTTCATCATCTTCATTCAAAATTCACTTTATCGTTAATACAAAAAAAATAAGAAAAAAATATAATATTTGTAATTGTCGTACCTGAAATTTTTACTGAAAACCGGACGTTTGACGTTATTGTCTCCTCCCCCCTTCTTTTTCCTTTTCGTAGAATTGCTCAAATAGAGAGCAACACCTTTCAAACTCTTCAAATATAAAAAAAATAATCAGCAACTTTCTATTTAGGCGTGCAAAACACTTAATTTTCAGTCTGCTAAGATTTTTTCAATGCAGCATCTTACAAATATAAAAGGTATTAGGCAGCACATATAATATAAGTGTAAAGTTTAAAATATTTGTATTAAATTTAGTAAATAAATCATGTACTATTTTTGTAATTGATAAATAGTAAATGCCAATCAACCCTGGACCAACGTAATACCCCAAACTTGTCTTAAAAAGTATAAGAAATCATTACAAATACAATTCAATTTTTTAATTATGAAATCAATCCCAAATAAAATTATTTTAGTCGCACTTCTGTATTACCAAGAAAATCAATACAAATAACTCTTTTGAGTTAAAATATTTAATTTGTTGGGATAAGGCATAAGTATCCTTTGAACTATACCCAAAATCTCAGCGACACATCTAAACTTAATTAGGGTCCTATTACCCCCTTAAATTATTTTGAAATGAAATAAACACACCATAAATATTGATGTGGCATAGAGAATGTGCACACTCTCTATAAAGGCAAGTGAGAAGCGAAAAAAATAAGAAAACTTCCATTAGTATTGAACATATGTCCATTTTTAATTCGTCATTTTTGTCACGATCCGAGTCTATACTCCAATCGAAACATGGTATCTAGGACCATGAATGATCCCGGGCTAATCCTTGACTTAACATATCTGACATATTTTATGAACTATTGTGGAAACTGAAACATATGCTTAATAAAAAGTTCAACAAACTCCATGAGATTATATTACTAATGTCTGAATAAAGCCTCTACTACTTTAGAATGAAAATAAAAGTTTGCCGGGACATGGCCTCCAGCTACCTGAAAACAAAGACAACCTAAGGAAAAGAGTTGGTAGTCTAAAACAATGGAGTCCCTAAATGAGGATCACTCACCAAAAGTTAACTGGAAGTGTAGCAATCTCACTAGCCACGAATTTGAGTGCGAATATCGAAATCTACATCATGAAAGAATGCAACACAGAAAAATGTATGCATCAGTACGTGAAATGTACTAAGTAAGTAAGGGAGGACACTAGCATAATCATTTAAAGAATTCTGAACAAGAAAGTGAAATAATATCTCCAAGATCATATGTATAGTAAAAGTGTTATTGAGAAAACAGTTGGAGTCCATGGCCAAGTATCATAATAATCTCTTTTCAAAAGTACATATATATATAGTTGACTCTTTTATAGTAGTCTTGCATAATCATATGCATAAAGTAGCATACTTAAAATGAACCATATAGAGCTAAAAACATATCATGAAATTTACATAATTGGTGAGTTTCTTATAATTGGCATACACCATCTGAGCTCATAATATCCAACATCTAACTTAGTTGGGAGAGCTAACCCTATACCTTACTAGAGTATAAGACCATATCATATCTACGTGGATCTACTAATCTAAGGCTCTCAGGTCCAGGAGGTCAACCGAAAAAGCGGTGAAACATAATCCTACTTTGGAACGTAGTTATGGAACTTGAATTTTCTCAACTCGCATCATCTCGGTACTAATTCCTCCCAAAAAAATATGTATTCATATAATGCTCTTATCATCTTGAATCATATATGAGGCTCAGCTTAAAAGTCGTATCTTAAAATAACTTGTATTTAGGTGTTGATTCATATCATGCTTGTTTTCATGCTTAAAATTAATAAGGGTTTGAATGTATCATGCTAAATTAGTACCATAAGGTTTCAAAATCAATGTGAACAGTGAAAAACATAGCTTATTGAAGTAAGATCACAATTTCATAAAAGCTCTAGCTTTACTTCTAATAATTTTGTGAAATTATTGAGAATCAAAATACTTTAGGCATGAGAGTGAAAGGAATACTCTCATTGAACCCTTACATGCCTGAAAGAACAAGGTTTTTGAAGAAGAACTTGTTTGGAAACCTTGAAATCCTAGCTTTGATGTTTCTTGAAGTTCTTGAGCGTAGACTTTTTTTTGAATGAGAGCTTTGAAATAATTAGAACTGGTTGACTTTGGCTTTTGGGAGAAACTAATCATCGTGGGTTGGCATTTTAGGATGAGGAAAAGACATAAACATCCCTCCTAAAACGTGAAAAGAAGAGAAAACTAAAAGAATTTCGAAGTAACGTGTGCGATCGCACAGTTGAAACTTAGTTCACGCGGCACTTCGCGCAACCTTAACAATACCACTGATCTTGCCGCGCGGTGAACGTCCACTTCGCGCACCGATTTGCGCAGACTATATAAAGCCTAGAAAAATCGACATAACTTTTAGCACATATACTTGAATGGATGAACGGTCAAAACGGTTGAAAGAAGACTTCAAGGCCTTTCATTTGGTTGATATTAAGTCATAACACTCTTCATATGTAGGAGGTATGATTGAATAAAGTTGATATTTGAATGAACTTACACGAAAAAAGTTAATCGTTAGGGAACCTCTCAACTTGACTTTGTGCTAAAGGTTCATTATGACCTTAACTCACATCCAAAGCACTTCTAATACTTAGGAATGAACCTTAACATATATGAACAAGTAGTATATCACCCGACCCAAGTCGATACACTTACGACAACCGATTCAGATTCTAAGAATAGAGTTGTGAGGTGTTACAATTTTACAATTAGTTAGTACACATAATTATTGACCTTAAATCTTATATATATTTAATTATTTTTATTTCTTTATTTGTAAAATATTTATTTCCCTCCTCACTTTAAACTATTTTTTATCTTTCATTATTTTTTTATCTTTTCATTTTAATTATTTTTAAAAAAATTATGTTTATTATTTAAAAAGTAATAATAATTTTTAAACAAAGTGTCCTTTGATTTTAACGTTTTATCTTTTTTTTAATGTGTTTTTCTTCACCTTTTTTGATAATCACCGAATTAAGTTATTTTAAATACAAGACATTTGAAATCAAATCAAAAGGAAAGACAAAGAAAATACAAGGAATAAATAAAATCCATAGAACAAATAGAGAAAATATAATGAACGAAGGAAAAAGAAAATGAAAAAAATATTAAATACAAGGAATTCTTTGAATTTTTCTTTATGTGAATTAACTTAAAATTTATTAATAAAAAGTTTAATTTTTTAAAACAAAACAGTTTTACACGTAGCGGCGCATGTGTATCACCGCACTACTTGAAATTGGATATTGACTACATGACAACACAAAAGGTGCACAAAAATACAGAAAAAAATAAAATATTTCGAGAGGGCAGGAAGTGAGGGTATATAGGACCTTAGTTAATTTAAGGTGTGTCACACGAATCTTGGTTATAGTTTAGGGTGGCACTTGTGTCTTATCACAACTTTATTATGTAAATTAAGAAAATTAAAGGAACATGGAACAAGTACCCCTTGAACTATACCCAAAATTTACAACTACACACCTAAATTTAACAAAGATCCTATTATCCCCTTAAACTCATTTTTTTTGCTCCTTTTGTGTTGATGTGACATAGAGAGTATATTCACTCTCTTGGAAGCAAGTGAGAGCAAAAAAAATATGAAAAAATCTGATCAATATTGGACACATGTCCTTTTTTAATTGGACATTGTAGAATAAGTTATATATATATATATATATATATATATATATATATAATTATTTTCATTTTTTTGGTATAAAATATGTATCCCCTCTCCACTTTAATTTTTTTATTTTTTCTTTCATTGATTTATTATCTTTTCAATTTTAATTATTTCTAAAAAAGTGTTTTTTTTTAATGATTTTCTTTTTAAAATAATAATAATTTATAAAATTAAAATGTCCTTTAATTTAAACATTTTTTTTTATGTTTTATTTGATTTCCTTCACTTATTTTAATAGATGTCCGAAATTAATTTATTTGAAATACAAAATATTTGGATCTAAATTTAAAACCAAATTAGAAGTAATTAAAGACAAACAAAATAAATAGAAAAAAATAATGAATGAAAGTAAAAAAAAAAAGTACAAGACAAAAAGAAATTTAAAAAATTACACGTATTAACTTAGTTTAATTTATACACATGGTGGCACATGTATATCACTACTGATACTTGAATTGGATCTTGGCTCCACGTTAGCATAAAGAGGGCACAAAACTATAGATTAAATGAGTTCAAGGGGTAATAGAATAACAATTAATCTTAGGTGTGTCCCTCAAATTTTAGGTATAGTTATAGGAGGTGTACTTGTGTTTTATCCCAAAATTAAATAATAAAAACAATAAAATTATCTAGTGAAATAATGTGGAGTTCTATCAATAATTAAAAAGGCCTAGGATAATGATTTCCCTAATTATGAAAGAAATTCTCAACGTATTAATTATAATAACATTGAACTTATTATAAAGAAAGCTCAGAATAATATAATATAATAATAAGAAGAAGACAAGAAGTATAAGATGGAAGAGAGAACTTTTCTTATTCAAGTGTATCTTCCAAATGGTGAGTGATATCTCTATTTATAGTGTTGATATCACTCCCAAAAGTCATCTAACTAGTAGATACATAGTTATCCAACAAGTTCTTATCACCTTGGAAGCACATATACATGAATCCAATTTGTTTGGATAAATCTAATGGATAATCCACATATATAATACAATGGATTTATAACACTCCCCCTTGGATGTCCATAGATAATGTGCCTTGTTAAAACCTTACTATGTAAAACCAGTGGGAAAAAGTCTAGTGAAGGAAAAAGAGTACACACATCTCATAATACGCTTTGAATGTTGCCTCGTTAAAAACCTTACCAGGAAAACTCAACTTGGGACAAAACCATAGTTAAGGAAAAGAGTACAACGCGCATTTAACTCCCCCTGATGAAAGCTTCACTTGATATCTCAGAGACAACACATTTCAATCTTGTATCTCAACTTCTCAAACGTTGGTGTTGGCAATGTCTTAGTGAATAAATTAGCAAGACTATCACTTGAACGGATTTGATGAACTTCTATCTCACCATTTTGTTGAAGATCATGTGTGAAAAAAAAAACTTTGGTGAAATATGCTTTGTTCGGTCTCCTTTGATGTATCATCCTTCTCTTGAGGTCGAAATGGATCTGTTTTGATGTCAAGCGATCTTACCACCATTGGGGTACTTAATGGATGTGATTTATCCATGTAAAAACGCTTTAATATCTTTTTGTGTATGTTGATTGATGGACAAGTATTCCATTTGGCAAATTCTCAATCTGTTGGCCAAGACAAAATTGTCTTGCCAAGATCTTTCATTTCAAATTCCCTTTTCAGACACTCCACAGCTTCTAACAACTCTTTACGAGTCCCAATGATGTTCAAATCATCAGCATACACAACAATTATAACAAATTCACATTTCGACCGTTTAATGAAAATGCAGGGACAAATTGGATCATTTTTGTACCCTTTCTTTAGCAAATATTCACTCAGACGATTGTACCACATCCTCCCTGATTGTTTCAATCCATATAAAGATTTCTGAAGCTTTATTGATTAAGTCTCTCTTGAATCTTTGTATGCCTGGCACTTTGAATGCTTTAGGAATTTTCATAAAAATGTCGTGGTCCAATGAGCCATATAGATAGGATGTGACAACGTCCATTAGACACATTTCAAGCTTTTCATGAACTGCCAGATTTATGAGATATCTGAAGGTGATTGCATCTACATGTAATCAATGACAAGTCTTCGAGAAAAATCTTGAGCAACAAGTCGGGATTTATATCTCACGACTTCACCTTTTTCATTTTTTTTCGCACAAAAACCCATTGGTACCCCCACTAGCTTGATACCTTCAGGTGTTAGGATTATTGGTCCGAAAACTTCATGTTTTTCTAGTGAAGTCAATTCTGCTTGAATTGTGTCCTTCTATTTTGGCCAATCATTTCTCTGTCTACATTCGTCAACAGATTTTGGCTCAAAATCTTCATCTTGTTGCATTATTTCAACAGCAACATTATAGACAGATATGTTGTCAATCACAACATTATTTCGGCTCCACCTCTTTCTTGTCGAGACATAATTCATTGAAATTTCTTCATCCTCATTATTTTCAGAAATTTGAACCTCCTCGGAGGTTTCATCATGTGTTATGACCGGGTCTCTTCTTAAGAAATTTCTTTCACCTCATGATCATCTTGATCATTCATTACTTTTCTCTTTCGAGGATTTTTATCCTTGGAACCAATTGATCTACCATGCTTCAAATGTGGTCTAGACTCATTTGTCTTAACAATTTGTCCCGTCGGGACATCAACTCGATCGAACTGGAGCATTAGCAGCTGGAATATGCGATCTAGTAATCCTTGGAAGATTAGTAAACGCATATGGCAGTTGATTCACAATATTCTGTAAATAAATTATTTTTTAAACTTCTTGCTCACATTGATTTGTTCGAGGATCTAGATGAGATAATGATGATAAATTCCAATCTAACTCTTTTCCCAACTGCTTATGTTTTCCCCCTAATGTTGGGTATACTGATTCATCAAAATGACAATCAACAAATCTTGCTTTAAATAAATTTGCAGTCATAGGCTCCAAATATTTTATGATTGAAGGAGATTCATACCCAGCATATATCCCCAACCTTCTTTGGGGGGCCATCTTTGTGCGTTCTGGTGGAGCAATTAGAACATATACCGCACATCCAAGAATTTTAAGATGAGAAATATTTATCTCTTGACCAAAAGTCAATTGTAATGGGGAGAATTCATGATAATTGGTCGGCCTTATGCGCACAAGTGCTGCTGCATGCAAAATAGCATGCCCCCACATAGACACCAACAACTTTGTTCTCATTAGCAATGGCCTAGCTATCAATTGCAGACGTTTAATCAATGATTCTGCTAGACCGTTCTGAGTATGAACATGAGCAACTGGATGTTCAACTATTATTCCAGTAGACATACAATAATCATTAAATGCCTGAGATGTAAACTCACCAGCATTATCTAGACGGATTGTCTTTATTGTATAGTCTAGGAATTGTGCTTTTAATCTTATTATCTGAGCCAACAATAGCACAAAATTCATGTTGCGAGTTGATAATAAGCACACATGTGACCATCTTGTTGAAGCATCTATCAAGACCATATAATATTTAAAGGGTCCACATGCAGGTTGAATTGGTCCACATATATCACCCTGTATACGTTCCAGAAATGCAGGAGATTTAATTCCAACCTTGACTGTTGATGGTTTAATGATCAACTTTCCTTGAGAACAAGCAGCACAAGAGAATTCCTTTGACTGGAGGATATTTGGGCTCTTTAAGGTGTGCCCATGTGAATTCTCAATTATTTTGAGCATTATATTAAAACTGGGATGACCCAACCGGTCATGCCAAATGATAAAATCATTAAAATTAGCAAACCTTTTGTTTACTACGGCATGTGATTCAACTGTACTTATACTTGTACAGTACAACCCAGAAGAAAGTACAGGTAATTTTTCATGCACAATTTTCTTCTCTGTATTAATTATAGTAATATAAAGGTACTCAACCTTTTCTTTATTAGTAGTCTCAACATGATAGCCATTTTGACGAATAACTTTGAAACTTAACAAGTTTCTTTGAGACTTACTACAATATAATGCATTGTCAATGGTCAATATTGTCCCTCCAGGTAGTAATAAGGTCGCTCTTCCAGAGCCCTCAATTAATTTTGTACTACCTGATATTGTGTTAACATATTCCATTTTCATAACCAAATTAGAAAAGTATTTCTTTTCTCTTAATATAGTATGTGTTGTAGCACTATCAAGAAGGCACATATCTCCATTACTCATGTTGGATCCAGTTGACAACTGGGGATTTCTATTAATTTTCATTAAAATAAAAATACATCAAAAGAAGTACGAAACAAAACTAACAACGAAAATTTAAATACTTCAACCTAAAGAACATGATAATTAAAAACACATAAGTAAAATAGCAACAAACTGCATTCCCCAGCTAAAAGATCAAACATCAGTTTCGATCTCCAAAGAAGTAATCAACTTCCATATGAGTAATATCACCAAGGCCATCAAAAACATCACCAGTTCAAGACAAATTTGCTTCAACATCCTTATCATATATTTCTGAGATGTTCTCGGCTTATCATCATCTTTAAGAGTCAAATGTGACTCAACTCGATCATTGGAAGAGGATGCACCACCTTTATTTCCTTTTCTTTTAAAGGAATTTTGGTAGAGCCTAACAAAATGCTCAGGTGTGCGACATTCATTCTTCCAATGGCCTTTCATGCCACAACGATGACAATTACTTTTTGAGGGGTTATTTTGAGAACTCATGTTGTTCTCCCTGTTATTATGGCCACCACCTCGTCGATTTTTGTATTGCCTCTTATCTTTGCCACGTCTCTGCGCATTATTATAACCCCGATGATCATCTCTTTTTACTTCAGATTGATCATGTGCTTCTACCACATTTGCTTCCGGTAACGGAGCAGCTCCCGTGGGATGAGCTTCATGATTTTTCATTAAAAGGGCATTATGTTGTTCAGCCACCAGAAGGCATGAGATCAGTTCAGAGTATTTCTGAAAACCCTTTTCACGATATTGTTGCTTCAATATCACATTTGAGGCATGGAAAGTAGTAAGTGTCTTTTCCAACATGTCCTTATCTTTTATAGTCTCCCCACATAATTTCAATTGGGAGGTTATCCTGAATACATAAGAGTTGTATTCAATTATGGTCTTAAAATCTTGAAACCGTAAGTGCATCCACTCATAATGTGCTCTTGGCAATATTGTTGCCTTTAGGTGGTCATACCTCCTTTTCAAATCAGTCCACAATTCAAGTGGATCTTTTATCGTCAGATATTCAATCTTCAGGCCCTCATCAAGATGATGACGAAGGAAAATCATAGCCTTCGCCTTATCTTGGCTCGATGCTTCATTTCCCTGGGTAATGGTGGCATCAAGAGCTTTAGAAGCTAAGTGAATCTCAACATCGAGTATCCATGGAAGGTAATTCGACATAATGAGATTATGAGAGAATATGTGAATTAAATAAGAATATTTATATAATACCTTTGCAAGTAGCAACTTCATGCTGATAACGTATTATAAAGAAAGCTCAGAATAATATAATATAATAATAATAAGAAGAAGACAAGAAGTATAAGATGGAAGAGAGAACTTTTCTTATTCAAGTGCGTCTTTCAAATGGTGAGTGATATCTCTATTTATAGTGTGGATATCACTCCCAAAAGTCATCTAACTAGTAGATACATAGTTATCCAAGAAGTTCTTTTCACCTTGGAAGCATCTATACAATAATCCAATTTGTTTGGATAAATCTAATGGATAATCCACATATATAATACAATGGATTTATCACAGAACTATTCTTTATCGATCGCAAGTCTTAACTAGTCACAATTATCTCTACCAATTGTAGTAATTTATTGGGGTTATTTTCTTGAACTAATCCCAGCTAGTAATGCAACCTACTCACAACATCCTAGAGAAGAAATTAAGCTACTCATAATTAATATTGCTCAAAACACTAAACTAGAATTAGTAAGAAACAAGAAATATAGAAAGAAAGTAAAATTTGTCGCCGAATTCCGTTAGCCCTAGCTCCTTTTGGGTTCTTAAAATAGTGGAGTCCGGAGCTAAAAGGGTCATTTTTTTCTTCAAAAATGCAACAAAAGGGCCACTTGTTTTTCTATGTAACCGAAAGGACAAATCACTCAACCTTAAGTGAGATGTTTTTTCGTTTGCTATCAGTTAAATGAAAAGACTTCTCGCTCAAGGTTGAGCGATTTGTCCATTTTGGTTAAATAGCAAAACAAGTGGCCCTTTTTGCATTTTTGAGGGAAAAATTGTGTGACTCACTTGTGCTCTCGTCAAAAATCTCAAGTTGCTCACACAATTTTGCTCTGTACTTCACTATTTTTATTTTTAAATAGATTCCTTGGCTCACCTAGAAGCCTCGTGAGATGAGCTCAACCATCCTTAAATCTTTATTTTCTTCTTGAACTTGTACCAAATTAGCTTCTCTCAATCCACTTTCATCCAACGATCTTCCTATCCATTGAACATAGGTAATGAGCTTAAAACATCCAATATAACTATATAAACCTCACAAGTATGATCTAGATATGATGCGATAATGTAGTAAACTTATAGGTTTTTAATCAAATTCTTACATTACTACTATGTTCTTAGATGAAATATTTGTAATTCGGTATTTAAACTCAACATATATACCATATTGTTGTTTATTACATGATAAAATATGAAGTAAAATAAGTGTTGCAACACGTAGATAAAAGAGAATCTACTGATAAAAAATGTCTTTGTTATACAATTTAATTACATGACAATCATGTATAATTATTTATTGCACAATAAATTTTTGCATTGTAATTTACCGCACAATAACTTAAGTATTATTAATATTCACGGTATAAACAATTCATACAACATAATTTTTATTATTATTATTATTAGGAAAAATTACAAGAATTTTTTATTTAAGACTTCAATTTACAATATAAAATATACTCTTTTTTATTTACAAAACTAAGTTTTAAATTACAATTATAACAAGTTTTAAAATAGTACACTTTTTTTGGGTTAGTGTGCCTATTTTTTGGGACTCATAACAAGATCTTTTTTTTCTCTCTCCATTATTAATTCATCTCAATTTCAAGAATATTCTCTCTCTTAATGAGATATGTTTCTCTCAGTTATTACTTTCTCATTTCTTCCATTATTAGTATTTGGGTAAAACCTCCATTCTTGATAATATTTTTGGTTATTTTCTATTCTTGTTTCTTCTTCTTTTTATACATCACCTCTAATTCAAGAACACAAATCATTTTTGTTATTATTTTTTACTATGTAACTGTCAATTCGAAGAAGATCCTCATGATTATAGTGAATATAATTTGCATCATGTGGTCCATAAATTATCGGAATAATTTTTAAAGACAAAAATATTTTAGTGTATACACTTTGATGTCTGATTTGATACAATTGTTGATGATATGTTATTTTAAATAGTGATATGTATTAAGGAATATACTTTGGTGGCTAATCTGGTACAATAATTGGTGTTTTGTTGATTTTTAATTGTGATATGTTTTAGTGTATATATTTTGATGGATGATATAGTTAAAATATTGGTAATTAGTTGATTTAAATTTGATGGATGGTGTGGCTAATAGTTTGGTGATATGTTGGTTTAGAACTATAAAAGAAATTGGTTTATAATCGATGGTAAGGTTTGTTTTAGTTATATGTTTCAACAGTACAATGCATAACATCATAATCTAATCAAGTATATAACAATTTTTTAGTATCATCAAGTTACTTTACATGGTGTACAATATGGTGTAACATTTGTGTCAAATTCAAAATTTGATAATTATAACAATTAAAATGTTTGTCTCATTTTCTTTTTCGTTCATTTAAAAAGAATGCTTCTTTCCTACGTACACTCTAGCAGGGGAAGTATGAAGTTAATACACGTGTAGGGAGGGGGATTGTTTTTCCTTAGACACCCTATGGTATTGAAAGGAAAGTACAAAGTACCTCTTTAAAAGTAATAGAGTAATGCAAACGTCGTCAAAGTCCCTATGAGCATATCAGAAGAAGGAAAACAGAGAAATATACCATGCTCCAGCTCTGTACTACTGTAACAACGTTGAATTGTATTCCAAGCTGTGCTTGCATGAGAAGTAGAATGACTCAAATTTTTCATATACATTAAACGATCAATGAAACATGTAACTGTTTCAGTATAAATTGGGCGTAAGTTGAGCCTCCCAGGATGATAACTCCATAGCAAAGCATTCACATAAATTGGGCATTCTATAATTTGATTCATCCATAGAATATTGATATTTAAAACGTTTACCCCTCCACTAGAACCTATGTGGTCCATTAGCAAATATGTCCTGTTGATCTCATCGCATTTGAATAAGCAAAGGCTAACTTAAGACCAAGAGGACGAATTTGATAGAAACTTCCTCAACTTACAAAACCATGCCGTATTTAAACTGGATATGCAATGAAGAATGATTTTTGAGTTCTTCAATTGGCTGGACTCTCTTGCAATGTTAAGTTCAGGAATTTCACTCCCAGTATAGTCAAGGGATACAAAATTTGGAGCATCAATGTCACACTCACAATATTGATGAATCTTCAAGACCTTCAGAGAATCTGACTTGATCTTTATATGATTCATCGTCAACCCCAAACAGTACTCAAGTATGAAAGAGCCAATAAAGGAACAACTATTAAGTAGAGTCTGAAGCATGTTTTCGTCTAATGTTACATAAGATAGAGAAATCTTTCTCAGAGAATTGCAACTCACAACCCCACTAGATAATGAAACAGGCATAGGAGTACAACCGTGCAGAACCAATTCACTTAAAGATTTTGATACATTCTACATATCTTTGGTTTAAAACAGGGTATGATGGAAAGGGAAATAATCTTTCTGTCATATGTAATGTCAATTGTCAAGGAACTGACCTAGATATCTTTCTTGGTAATTATCATTACACATGACAGAAAGATTATTCTCAATACTCCTGACACCAAAACACCATCTTCTTCACCATAGCAAGGTTTCTCCACCTTTTCCCATTTCTCATCAGCCAAATCAAAAGAAATGATGTTCCAACTCTTTTGCAAAAAATGATCAGTAATATTAGCCCAATGAAGTTTCTCATTCACAAAATTACTACAAATCCTGAGGGAAATGGATGCTTCTCCAAGAATCTTCCTTTAGACTATATATTTTGACATCAATCTTAACGGAAGACAAACTCCCATGATGGTCAGCACATGCCACTACCTTATAGTCATCGTGAAATAATTCATCATATCCAAAATCATAACTGAAACGAGTTGCATCCCTTAAATTAGTTGTAAAATTAGGCAACTTTCTGTGCTTTCTAATTGATGGATTCAATAGACACAAATCTTTTTCCGAAAGACAAATCAGTCTATTGACTGAACCCACTATAGCCCAAAAAGATGTTTTCATGGGATAATCCAAGTCTGATGCCTCTTAAACAAACGTATTAAGTAAAGATGTAAGAGAACATTCCTTCGAATTTATTGTTACACCGATGGTTGGTCTTGCAGAGGCAGTTAGTGCACCACATGCTGCTGTTTGAGGTGCATTTCCGATCTCCGCTAATCCCAGGATCGGAAGTGCTGCCGATTTCATCCCAATGCAGTGCAACCCAAAGCCATTGCAACAAAAATACCAATAAGGGCTGCAAATTTAGTACCGTCCTTGAAATAAGGAAATTCTTTAACCCCGTACTCCTTCATAAAGGTGTAGTCTTGAGTTGCAAGAGAATCTTCATAACCGTTTTGGGTGTTGAGCAGAAAAGCAGCCGTATGATCTGTAAGGGTTGGGCGTATTACAATTTAGGAAAAAGGGCTTAATTTTGTGATTTGAAGTTGATTTGCATACATCATTACAAAAAGTGGCTCATATATATCCCCTTGTTACAAAACCAAAGAGTTGGGCGTATTTAAAATTATGGATTTTTTTCACCTCCATAACTCCATTAAACGAAAAGGGTATATATGGTCCAATTGTGTAACACTAAAGGGTATATGTAAGCCATTTTTATAACGAAACTATTTTCCCTAGAATTTATTGCCAATTGGAAAATTCAGGGGACATCAAGCAATTAAGAAAAGGTAGATAAATAATGGAAACACGTTAGATATCGGTAAAAATAGAAAATAAACAATGCTTGAAGGTAAAAAAATATAAGGAAAAAAATTGTGCGTATTGACTTAATTTAAATACAAGATATAGAAAATAAGAAGATTTAAATAAAATTAATTTTTTTAAAAAAAAAATTAAAAAGAAAAAAATAATTACACATGTGGCTGGCGTGTGTTGTGTGTTGTGCAAACGCAACCAACTTATCTGGTTGAAGGTACCATGCCAGCACCAAAGGTACACAAAAATATAGGAAAATGAGTTCGGGGTAATAGGACTCTGGTTAAGTTAAGGTGTGTCACTGAGATTTCGATCATAGTTTAGGGGCCGTACTTATGCATTATCCCTATATTTGTCTCCAATCATCTAAAACATACCCAAAAAGAGTTGATCAATCAAAACAAACTTAGCAAACAGTACTAGTGTTACAATATAAGAGGATGGTCGTTTTGACGAGAAAAATCTGAAACAATACCATTAGATGTTATGAAATTAGATGCACGTAGGCGTTTGTTTCGACTTTACTCTAATGATGAAGTCTATACGGTCACATCATTCAATGGTTTCAACTTGTTCCTTAATTTTCAAAGCTAAAGCCTCCAGATATATGTTGTAGCATCTGATCAACTTAATCTGTTTCAGTGTTTGAATATCTGCAAAGCTAAGGGGGATCTCTTCGAGATTGTCACACTAGCTTATAACAAGTGTTTATAGCTGGGGAAAGGATTCATCCAAGGCAAACCACCTTGAGATAGGTAAGTTCGACAATTTCAAGAACTTAAGTTTATGGAACGTAATATCTCCAAGGCGCTACTCCTCGGACTGATTAAATCATGAATTTCATCATTGGAGATACTCAAGGCTTGGTTGTTCCGCAATGAAGGAAATCACGGTTTCTATATGAATCTTTCTTAGTACCAGCTTCTTTAAACTTGAAAGGCAACTGAAACACGGATAGAAATACGATACGGACAAAGGAAAGACAAAGTATTTGAAGCTGGGTAAGACCCTCCCATTCGCGACCAACTCCATTGATAACATGATATATGTTTGTAAAGTTGGAGAGAACAAACCAGTCAAAATGTTCTCAGGACATCAGGTGTGGT
This sequence comes from Solanum tuberosum, assembly GCF_000226075.1. Lineage (NCBI taxonomy): Eukaryota > Viridiplantae > Streptophyta > Magnoliopsida > Solanales > Solanaceae > Solanum > Solanum tuberosum. Next base: position 491,806 of record NW_006239133.1, read on the forward strand.
CCAGTGCAAATTGAACACTAAAGCTTGAAGGCACAACTAACCAAGGCTCAGACTAAGGGACATGGTACTGAAAAGGTCAAAGAGTTAAAACTGAAAAATGAAGCCCTTCTGTCTCAAACTACTGATCTTCAAGAGAGGTTGATTAAAGCTCATGACTCTGCCAATGACCGGCTCACCTTTGTCATCAAATCCCTCACCCATTAGCCTCCATCCTCTTAGTTCCATCCATCCTTGTCCTTTCTTTTTTTGTGGGCAGTGTCCCGGGTTCTCTTTAGCAGTTTTTTTGTCAGTGTATTGAATGCTTTCTTTGTGCAATGAAAAGGACTTCTGTTTGTTGGGATGTTTCCCTGTCTAATTCTTTTTCTATGATGTGTCGCCATAGGCTATGGTCTTTCTATGTAGGCTTACTTTTGATCTTGGTTTACTGTCTCTCTTTTTTATGATGTAAAAAAGGGGAAAAATATGGGTGCTTAAGGGAAGTAGTGTGCTTAGACAGGGGGAAGCGACCGGTGGAAGAGGAGAGAAGGAACATGAGGCAGTATGAGTTTGTCATCATCAAAAAGGGGGAAAATGTTATTTGTAGTTTGATAAACAAAGGGACTTTGTAAGGGGACATGATCCTTTGCACCATTATTCGTACAATTGACAACTGGAAAAAGTACACAAGTTTGGTGAGGTTGGTGCACGGTCTCCGAGTGTGGTAGAAACCTCGGCCAATGACAGGACCTTGGAGGTTGTGTCTATTCTGAATAAGGACATCCGTCAATAGACACAACCTCAGTTTTTGCATCCTGAAAATCTCTCAAGAACAAAAGCAAAACCCACGCCTTTCAAAAAGTATTCACTTAAAGAGCAACGGGGACCATATAGAGCATCTTGCGTCTTAGTTGTCTTAGGTTTTTACTTTCGTGCTTATGTTGTAAATCTAATCTTGAGCTATAAAGGAATTAGATCTTTTGTTTGTCAGTTCAAAGTCTAAATCCGTTGAGTTTAACTGGTTTAGTGGGCAGCGTTGTTTGCTGCTTAGTCAAATCCTAAGTCATCTAGTGTTAGGTGGGTTAGTGGGCAACCGTGTGTTGCTTAGTGAATTCTGAGTTACTCAGTGTTGGGTAGCTTAGTGGGCAATAGTAATATTGCTTAGTTTCTCTATTTGTAGTAGGGTTGCTACATTTAGGGGGAAGGGATTTAGAGGTAAATTCCTAGGTTGCAAGCTGTTGTAATCTGAATCGTTGCTCTATTAGGAAGAAATGGAGTTTGGTTTGAAAATCCTGTGAGGACAGGTCGTGGTTTTCACCGCCCTTGAGCAACGGGGTTTCCACGTAAAGTGCTTGCGTTGTTTTACTTGTATTGCTATACTTACTGTTGTTACTTGCATTGTTGTTCTTACCGTGTCAAGGGACCTGGTCCATTGACTCTTAGTGGACGCCTATATTCTAACAGTTATAATCAAGCATCCAAGATGAGTATTCTCTCCAAAACATGGCTACAAGCATGGTCGACTCTTCCCAACTTGAAATTCTTTGTTAATTCTTGGGAAGGTTGGGAAGCCCGTACAAAGGAAGTCGACACAATCATGGAAAGATATGGGAAGGGGAAAATTCCTATAGATAAGTTTGAATTATCAGAGATCTGTTCTGGTTCTCCCGAATTTTTCCCTCTGGTTGATAAGTGGCTTCTCATTGCACTTCAGAATGGTGTAAAAGAACTTGTACTTCACTTTAGATCATACCCGACGTCTATTGTAACAATCTTGGCAGCAAAATCTTTAAGTGAGTTGGTTCAGCACAATTGTACTCTCATGCCTGTTTCATTATCTAGTGGAGTTGTGAATTGCAGTTCATTAAGAATGATTTCTCTATCTGATGTAACATTAGATGAGAACATGCCTCAAACTCTACTTAATAGTTGTCCCTTGATCGTCTCTTTCATCCTTGAGAATTGTTCGGGGATGAACGTTCTAAAGATCAAGTCAGATTCCCTGAAGGTCTTGAAGATTATACAATATTGAAAGATATGTGACATTGATGCTCCAAATTTGGTATCCCTTGACTATACAGGGACTGAAATTCCTGAACTTAACATTGCAAGAGAGTCAAGCCAATTGAAGAATTCAAAAATCATTTTTCATTGCATATCCAGTATAAATACGGCATGGTTTTGTAGGTTGAGGAAGTTTCTATCAAATTTGCCCTCTTTGTCTGAAGTTAGCCTTTGTTTATCAAAATGCGATGAGATCAACATGACAGATTTGCAAATGGACCACATAGGTTCTACTGGAGGGGTGGACGTTTTAAATCTTAATATGCTAATTATAGGGTGCCCAACTTTTGTGGATGCTCTGCTATGGAGTTGTCATCCTGGGAGACTCAACTTAATCTCAATTGATATTGAAACAGTTACACGTTTAATTGATCGTTTAAGGTATATGAAGAATACGAGTCGTTCTACTTCTCATGGAAGCACACCTTGGAATAATCAATTAAAAGAAATAAAAACTTTTGATGGAAAAAATCAGTTGCTGCAACTAGGAAGTGAGGAGCTTGCAAACAGGATTACGGAGGGGGAGAAACCTTATTTTATATTAGAATGGCGATGGAGTTAAGTTGTCTCTATTTCTAATTGAATGCACTTATTCATTTCTAAAGTTTATTACTTCATTTTTTCCGGATAGATTTTTTTTGTTTCCACATCTAGCTTTAAATCCTTGTAGTTCCGAAAATACGTAGCCTCATCTATTGATGAGGTTAACGTTATACATAACATAGAGTATATTTTAAAAGTTGCATCAGTATGAAATTGACAACCTAATAACTTTTTATTTGGAATATTGTAAATTTGTCTGAATTCAATCGTTCTTTTCACCGTAGAACCGTGCTCGAGCATGGTATATTTCTCGGTTTTCCTTTTTCTGAGATGCTCATAATGAGTTTGAGGGCGTTTTCATTTCTCAATTATCAGAAAGAGGTACTTTGTACTTTCCGTTCAATACCATAGAAAAACAATCCCCCTCCCTACATGTGCATTAACTTCATATTGCCTGCTGCTGGTTGATACCAAAATGAAATAAGAGTTTCCCCTGAAATGATGCATCGGGAAAGGCTATTCATCTCTCACTTGGTGATACATAACCATAACACTTACGATTTCTGAAAAAATGAAAATCTTAGTCCCCCCCAAGTTTGTCCATGGACTCTTGTCAAAGTATCCGACATAGGTTGACCGAATCCAACATGTATCCCACACCCTTATCGTGTCAACAAGGGTGCGGTAGCAAAAATGAGGGGTCCTCGCAACGAAAAAAAATAACCGTCGGTTTGGTTCGGTTCGGTTTAGTTTTTCTGGTTTATCCGGTTTGAAAGTAATAGTAATTTTTTTGAGGACTTACGTCGACAGACACAAACATCTAGCACATGAGCAATCCATAGAAAAGCTATTCTCGGTTCAATTAAGCAATTAAGCAATACTAGAGTTATCATTACACGAACAAAGTGTCTCAATTAAGAAAAAATGTGACTATTTTATGTGAAGTAGGGTAGGTAAAGACTAAAATGGATTTTAATGGACTTGGACATGGACTTAGGATTGTTATAGTTGGGCTAAAGTGTTGGGCTTGAGAAAATTGTAAAGTTAAAGACTAAAGTTAATTAAAATTTAATAAAATATTTATATATCTAATTTATCGGTTCAGTTTGGTTATTTTTGCGGTTTTTTTAGTAAAACCAAAACCAAACCAAATAATATCGGTTTTCAAAATTCAAAACCATACCTAACGAAACCCAACCAAATATAGGTTTTTTTTAATAAGTTTGATTTGGATTGCGGTTTGATTTGGTTTTTTAACCATAACCATGAACAACCCTAATGGTGATAAATAATGACGATGAAGAGGCAAGCGGTAAAAGAAGTCCTTAGTTTTGATAAACCAAGTAAGAAACCTAAACAAACTTCATATAATTAATTTAGAGTCCAAGTTACCTTATAATACTCTTTTTGTTATTTTTTTATTGAAATATTACTAATATGTGAAAATACTTTATAATATTTCTAAATATAATGTTATAGTATAATTTTATTGTCTACTATCAGTGGATACTAGTTAATCTCTTATCATTTATATTGGTATTTATTAGTACATATTCACCTCTTAAATTGATATACATTTGTATTAGTATACATTGAATATATTATACAATTTGTATATATTTCTTTTTTCATTACTATCCGGCCTATTCTATTCACTTATGAGGTTAAGGAAATCCCCCTTATGAAGAGTGAGATTATACATTCCGACATATGTTGTGAAGTATAATGTATATATTCAGATATATTTGTGAAGTACCATGTATGCATTCCAATATAAAGACATCTTATATGGATAGCAAATCAATTCTTCCGCAAAAAAAACGAAGAAGAAATAAATTAAAGAAAATAAGGGAAAAAAGGGACTACATCAATAGCTGGATCCCTAATTTTAGGAATATTCAGTTACGAAATAAGGAATTAACATTCAAATTCCTAGTTTTAATGATACAACGCTGTGAAATAAGGAAAAAGAAATATATTTTCTCCCTATTTTTGTTCATCTAAAAATACATTCAACCATTTATTTAGGGAAGATTAACGTAACTAATCAATACACTTTAATTCAGAAATAATTGTATTGGGAAGGTTCTGATCCTTCACAATACAATCATGGCTGACATATTACCGGAATGTCTCATTCAAAAAATACTCAGTTTTCTTCCTAGTTATAATCAAGCATCCAAGATGAGTATTCTCTCCAAAACATGACTGCAAGCGTGGTCGACTCTTCCCAACTTGAAATTCAGTGTTATTGATTTGCAAGGCTGGGAAGGCCATACAAAGATAGTGGACACAATCATGGAGAGATATGGGAAGCGGAAAATTCCTATAGAAAAGTTTGAATTATCTGAATCTTTTACTGATTGTCACCATGTTTTCTCTCGGGCTGATAAGTGCCTTTTCATTGCACTTGAGAATGGTGTAAAAGAACTTGTACTTCACTTTACATCATACCCAGCGCCTATTTTAACAATCTTGGCAGCAAAATCTTTAAGAGAATTGGTTCTGCGAGAATGTACTCTTATGCCTGTTTCATTATCTAATGGGGTTGTGAATTGCAATTCTTTGAGAAAGATTTCTCTATCTGATGTAACATTAGACGAAAACATGCTTCAGACTCTACTTAATAGTTGTCCCTTGATTATCTCTTTCGTCCTTGAGAATTGTCCGGGAATAGAAGTTGTAAAGATCAAGTCGGATTCCCTGAAGGTCTTGAAGATTCATCATTATTGCGAGTGTGACATTGATGCTCCAAATTTGGTATCCCTTGACTATACAGGGAGTGAAATTCCTGGACTTAATATTGCAAGAAAGTCAAGCCAATTGAAGAACTCAGAAATCTTTCTTGATTGCATATCCAGTTTAAATACGGCATGGTTTTGTAAGTTGAGGAAGTTTCTATCAAATTCGTCCTCTTGGTCTGAAGTTAGCCTCAAATGTGATGAGATCAACATAACAGATTTGCAAATGGACCACATAGGTTCTACTGGAGGGGTGGACGTTTTAAATCTCAGTATTATAGAATGCCCAACTACTTTTGTGGATGCTTTGCTATGGAGTTGTCATCCTGGGAGACTCAACTTAATCTCAATTGATACTGAAACAGTTACAGGTTTCATTGATCATTTAATTTATATGAGTCATTCTACTTCTCATGGTTGGAATAATCAATTAAAAGAAATAAAAGCTTTTGATGGAAAAAATCAGTCGCTGCAACTCGGAAGTGAGGAGCTTGCAAAAAGGATTACGGAGGGGGAGCAACCTTATTTCATATTAGATTGGTGATGCAATTAAGTTGTCTCTATTTCGAATTGAATGCACTTATTCATCTCTAAAGTTTATTACTTCATTTGTCAGAAAATTATAAAAGTTACATCAGTATGAAGTGAGGAGCTTGCAAAAAGGATTACGGAGGGGGAGCAACCTTATTTCATATTAGATTGGTGATGCAGTTAAGTTGTCTCTATTTCGTATTGAATGCACTTATGCATCTCTAAAGTTTATTACTTCATTTGTCAGAAAATTATAAAAGTTACATCAGTATGAAATTGACGACTTAATAACTTGTTATTTGGAATGTTGTAAATTTGTCTGAATTCAATCGTTCTTTTCTTTTCACCGTAGAACCGAGCTCAAGCATGGTATATTTCTCATACTTCCTTTTTGCCATATCATGTTTGTCTGAATTCAATCGTTCTATTTATAATTCCCATACATCCTTTTTGCCATATCATGTTTCACTTTAAGAAGACTCCTAAAAGTAGGCCCTGAAGACATGCAGTCAACATGTAACTGCTGGGCTTGTTTAAGACCATTGGTGATGTTCTAAACAGAGAAGATGAACAAGCACAGATAGTTAACTAATTTGAACTCTAGACTACATGAAGGTGGTATACGTAGAGCCTTTTTGGATTGACATAATTTAGATTCTTCTAAGCAGTTTTGTAGTGTTTGGGAATGACATTTCCCATCATTTCGTAGAAAAGAACTGATGTTGGCAACTAGGTTCATTTTAATACACAGATGGTAATAGTTAAGGTAGAAAAATACAATGTACTTGTCCATGATTTTGGCCAAATACATCCCTACGCTATACTCATAACCTAAACTACGCGCATCTTTAAAAACTATTCTTGTGAACAGAACACATCCCTAAATAGAAGAAAACGTTAAGGTAGGAAAAGCAGTATGGCCAAGTTAATTACATCAACAATTTTACAATATAAAATTGATGGAGAAGCAACAAATCACTTCCCAAGAGCTAGTCAGGTCCAAATGAGACGACTCGGTGACACGCCGAAGAGCTACTTAGGCCAAAATGGATTGGGCTGAAATGAACTAAAAATCGAATCATAATTCAACCCACTCAATTCTTACTAAGTTTTAATTTCGCTTTATATTGAAACCATGACCCTTCTCTTGCTCAAACAGATAGTCGTCTTGCACATCAGCGACCTAATATGTCAGGGTCACAATGATGTAGCACTAATTCTCGATAATGTGCTGGAATGATGTAGCTCTAATTCTCGATAATTTGTTGGATTGATTGTTATCCACGGACAGTACATGTGATTCTTAAGAGTGGAAGAACTCACAAACATCATACATGTGATTGTTCAGAGTGAAACAACTCACAAAGATCGTACATGTGTATCTCATAGTCTTGGTAAACAATTTGACTCAATGGAAGTCCTTATATTACAGTGTATATATGCAAACAGTTTTGTGGACACTCTCTATTTTATTACTCTCCGTTTCAATTTGTATGTCTCAGTTTCTTTATCGTTCATTTAAAAAGAATACTTATTTCCTTCTTTTGGTTAGCTCTTTAATTTTTACTTTCCACATGACATTTTTTTTTCAAACAAACTGGCATTTCATTAATGGCGGAATAGTACACGATTTGAAGTTTTTGCAAACCAAACTTATATTTGGTGCTTACGGCGCATTAGCAAAATAGTATGTCTATACAAACTTCAGTGTAGACCTAATGTCTAATATCCCAGTTGCTTGATCCCTCTAGGCAAGACGCATTATTAGGACTATTACAACTATAACATGTGGGGATACCAATCTATCAATAATAGCTCTCCATGTTAAGAACGATATTTTGAAAGGAATATCAGAATGCCAAACTTTAAGAAAGCTAGTATTAATTAGTATTGCCCTTTTGCCTACGTATACTCCAGCAGCGGGAAGTATGAAGTTAATACACGTGTAGGGAGGGGGATTGTTTTTCCTTAGACACCCTATTGTATTGAAAGGAAAGTACAAAGTACCTCTTTGTGATACAAAAACTGGTATATATACTCTATAAGTTGTGCTGTTATATATAATAGAGAAATGCAAACGTCCTCAAAGTCCCTATGAGCATCTCTGAAGAAGGAAAACAGAGAAATATACCATGCTCGAGCTCTGTACTACTGTAACAACGTTGAATTGTATTCGAACAAATTTACAGCATTCTTCACCACACTCTACTCACAAAAATAACAACTTATTAGGTTGTCAATTCCATGTTTATGCAACTTTTAAAATTTTCTGACTGGATGCTGTGCAAAAGAAAAAGAAAGACTCAAGTCATGTGTACGTCATATTTTCGGAAGTGAAAGAATTTTAAAGCTAGATGTGGAAAACAAACAAAATAGATCCTGAAAAAATGAATTAACTGCATCACCAATCTAATATAAAATAAGTTTTCTGCCCCTCCGTAATCCTTTTTACAAGCTCCTCACTTCCGAGTCGCAGCAACTGGTTTTTTCCATCAAAAGCTTTTACGTCTTTTAATTGACTATTCCAAGGTGTGATTGCATGAGAAGTAGAATGACTCAAATTTTTCATATACACTAAACGATCAATGAAACATGTAACTGTTTCAGTATAAATTGGGCGTAAGTTGAGCCTCCCAGGATGACAACTCCATAGCAAAGCATCCACAAACGTTGGGCATTCTATAATTTGATTCATCCATAGAATATTGAGATTTAAAACGTTTACCCCTCCACTAGAACCTCTGTGGTCCATTAGCAAATCTGTCGTGTTGATCTCATCGCATTTGAATAAAGAAAGACTAACTTCAGACCAAGAGGACGAATTTGATAGAAACTTCCTCAACTTACAAAACCATGCCGTATTTAAACTGGATATGCAATGAAGAATGATTTTTGAGTTCTTCAATTGGCTGGACTCTCTTGCAATGTTAAGTTCAGGAATTTCACTCCCAGTATAGTCAAGGGATACCAAATTTGGAGCATCAATGTCACACTCACAATATTGATGAATCTTCAAGACCTTCAGAGAATCTGACTTGATCTTTATATGATTCATCGTCAACCCCGAACAGTAGTCAAGTATGAAAGAGCCAATAAAGGGACAGCTATTAAGTAGAGTCTGAAGCATGTTTTCGTCTAATGTTACATAAGATAGAGAAATCTTTCTCAGAGAATTGCAACTCACAACCCACCCCACTAGATAATGAAACAGGCACAAGAATACAATCGTGCAGAACCAATTCTCTTAATGATTTTGCTGCCAAGATTGTTAAAATAGGCGCCGGGTATGATGGAAAGTGAAGTATAAGTTCTTTTACACCATTCTGAAGTGCAATGAGAAGCCACTTATCAATCAGAGGGAAGAGTTGGGCAGAATTAGCAAAAAACACTGGTAATTCAAACTTTTCTATAGGAATTTTTCGCTTCCCATATCTCTCCATGGTTGTGTCCACTATATTTATATGGGCTACCCAGCCTTGCCAACAACTAACAAAGAATCCCAAGTTGGGAAGAGTCGGCCACGCTTGCAGCCATGTTTTGGAGAGAGTTCTCATCTTGGTTGCTTTTTTAAAACTAAGAAAACACAGTATTTTTTGAATGAGACATTCCGGCAATAAGTCAGCCATGGTTGTATGGTGAAGTATCACAACCCTAATTCCGGCAAAAGTCATACGGCACTATAAAAAATTATTTGCAAATTCTTATGGATTTTATTTTAATTCCTAAATTTTAGTGTATTGATTAGTTACCCAAATAAATCGGTCAAATGTATTTTTAGATGAGCAAAAATAGGGGGTGGGGGGAATATATTTCTGTTTTCCTTTTTCACAGTAGTATCCTTAAAACTAGGAATTTAAATATTAAATAATTTCTTATTCGTTATTTATGTTATCCCTTTTTATTTGGAGCAAGTGTTGATTAAACGAATCTGATTATATAGATTTCTTCAAAAATGCCACATTAGATCAAACATTTGCATTTGAAGAGTCCGAGCAATATGGTTTCAGTTTTTGGCTAGGTTTCACCTCACAAAAGTATAGTACATTAAAACATAGCAATTAACATATAGCAACCATTATTTTCACATGAAAAAATACACCATAGTAAACTTCTCTGATCATATCTATACAGCAGGACAGGTGCAACTTCATTGGTATACATTGCATCAAAAATGATTTTTAGTGACAATTAATTAACGGCAATAGCTTAATTACCGTTAAAAACATATTTTTAGTGGCATTTAGCACTCTTTGTAAATGTCCCTAAAGCCTGTAGTAACACTGAATGTAATGAAAATTAACTAATGCCGGTAAATCCTTTATGACACTCATGAGTCATGATCATAGGAGCTAAATAAGTTTCCTAATATGCTTTCTCCTTGCAAGGAACTCTTGCTCATGTCTGTGTTACTGTTTGTCTAAGTGAAATAAGTTCTCATAAAAGTTGTTTTTTTATCATGGAAATATGTAAAAAGTAAAAGCACAACTTATAGAAGAAACAGACAGCTTTCTCAATTCAGTTTGCCACACTACTAGATAACGAAACACGCTACAAATTGAAACCCCTCGGAACCAATTCTCTTAAAGATTTCGCTGTCAAGATTGTGAAAATAGGTACGGTATGTATAGCGAGGAACTCCAAAGACGATACATTTTATACCATTCTGAAGTGCAATGTGAAGCCACTTATCAAACAAAGGGAAAACCTCATGGAAATAACTAAGGTCTCATAATTCAAACTTTTCCGTAGGGATTTTCCCATCCCTATATCTCTCTCTATGATACTATCCACTTTTTTCATATTGTGATTAAGATAATCAACTCTAAAGTCCAAATTGGGATGAGCCAACCAGGCCTGCAGCCATCTTGACTGCTTCTTTAAAACTGAGAAAACAGAGTATTTCGTGTTCTTAATATTTTTCTACAAAACTGGCTAATCAGCTCTGCATCTTGCTTCTTCAAAAGTATTAGAGTTTGTCCTATTAGGTGATTCTTGAATTTATGTCAAACGCTTATCGAAAAAAATAAAAAAAAGCACTATATATGCTAACGTGTTTACATCATTCTACAGAAAAGAGTTTGATATACCCCTCAATGGGATTTAGAGTTGATATATCCCTCATTACAAAAATGACTCACATATACCCCAAGTGTTACACAATTAGCCGATATATACTCATTTTATTTAACAGAAGTGAAAAATAATAATTCTAAATACGCCCAAGCCCCAATTCTTTCTGTTAGATGAAAAGGGTATATATAGGTATTTGTGTAACGATAGAGGTATATGTGAGACACTTTCTTATAATGAGGTATATAAATTTTAGATCACAAAGTTGAGCCCTTTACCCTAAATTCTGAATACGCCCAGCCCTTCTAATAAAACAGATCATATGATTGCTTTTTTGCTCAACACCCAAAAGGCTGCTCAATTGTCTTGTGAAGATTCTCTTGCAACTCAAGTCGTGACCCCCAATTTAGCATATCAAGATTACACCTATGGGTTAGGAGTATGGGGTCAAAGAATCTTCAACAAAATTTCTTCTTGTACAATCTGAAGGATGAGTCAATCAGATATCCAAAGTTTAATCAGGGAGTCAATTTGCCTTGAAGGAAGCTCAAATTGACACAATCGTGTAAGTAATGACTTGTAAGAGTTCCGCTTCATACATTTGTCTCTGTTCAAATGGACACAATAACACCACATTTGCTTGGACATCTTAAAGTGCTACTAGCTATTTAAATGTCCATATATAGAAGTCAATTATATGTACCATAGCCAACTCTTTCATATATTAGTGTATCTGCAGACCATAAGCTTTTGTTGAGGTTTAGGGTGTGTTTGGTATGAAGGAAAATGTTTTCCTGCAAAATAGGTAGATTTTTGATTTATTTTCTCATGTTTGGTTGGTGTAGAAAATATTTTTCGGAAAAGATTTTTTAGTGTTTGATTTATGATTAAAAATTATTTTTGAGAAAATATCTTTTATTTTTACTAGAGAGTAGAAAATAATTTTTGAATTGAAATTGAAAATACTTTTTAAAAATAAACTTAAATTCTGTTTTGGGGAGCCGGGGTAGTGGGGCTTGCACTAGGTGAGATGGGGTAAAAAAATAAAAATTTGAATTAAAAATATTTTTTAAAAACAAACTTAATTTTTTTTTTTCGGA
>NW_006239133.1:504401-515181 GCF_000226075.1 Solanum tuberosum
GTTCGGGGGGAATCAAGGTAAGGGTGGGGTAAAAAAATAAAAAAATTGAAGTTGAAAAATATATTTTAAAAAAAGCTTTAAATTGATTTTTTTCAACAAAAAAATTGTATTGAAGTTGGAGGAAAGTTTTAGAAAATGTTTTTCTTACTTTTTGAAGAAAAGTCATTTTCCTTGAATTTGAGAAAAATGAATTGATTTGGAAAACAGTTTCCAAAACATTTAACCCAACCAAACATGAGAAAATTGGAAAACATTTTCCGAAAAAAAATTTCCTTCATACCAAACACACCCTTAATCAACTCAACTACAATCTGAAGGAATGTTCTCTTACTTCTTTACTTTATAGCTTTGTTCCAAAAGCATCAGACTCGAATTATCCCATGAAAACTTCTTTTTGGGCTATTGTGGGTTCAGTCAATGGACTGATTTGTCTTTCTAATAATAGGGAAAAACATCTGTATCTATGGAATTCATCAATTAGAAAGCATAGAAAATTTCTTAATTTTAAAACTAATTTAAGGGATACAGCCCGTTTCAGTTATGGTTTTGGATATGATGAATTTCATGATAACTATAAGGTAGTTGCATGTGTTGACCGTCATGGGAGTTTGTCTTCCATTAAGGTCGAGGTCAATATATATAGTTTAAAGTATGTGTTATATTCTAGGTGTTTTAATGATCCTCACAAATGCAAGGACCTGGTCCTTGAAAGAGTACCTCCATCCAGACTCAAAGTAGTGCACAACTGTAAAGCTATCTTTACAACTGTCTTGTCAGGTTGGTTGGTGAGATGTGCAGCGTACTTCACCAATAGGAAGGGCGGACGGAGTTGTTTGTTTAAGTGGTCAAAACCCGTGTTGGTAACTGATATATACAACAATAAACAAACAACATTATTCATTCAAGAAGAGAGAAAGCTAGCAAGTCTTTTTCAAGAACTCAAGCAGCAAAGAACGCAGCAAGGGACCTGGTCCCGGAAAGTCTACGTACGAGAAAAGGACGAAAAGACAGCTGTCAAAAAGCTACCAACTCTGATGTGGTTGGTGCATAGCTTTTCATGACACCAGGCTCTCAGCCAATAGCCTCGTCCCCAAGGGCTTGTGTCCACTTTGATATAGTCTCTTCTCCAAAACACAAACTCAAGATTTGGCAAACAAAGTTGTGAATTTCTGAAAATTTATAAGCTCAAAAGAAAAGGCCATCTTCAAGGAAGAACAATACTCATACTCAACAAAGGGGACCTGATAGAGTGTTGAAGCATCTTTGTTGAGTTTGAGTTTTGTGTCTATCATTTTATAAGATTTTGCATCTTGAAAATTCTCTAGTACACAAGCAAAGACCATCTCAGTGAAGTATTCTCCGACAAGCGCAACAAGGACCTGATCGAGTTGCAAGCGTCATAGTGTGCCTTAGGAGTTATACTTTTGTGCTTACATTGTAAATCTGTTCCTATTCTATAAAGGATTCAGATATTTTGTTTCGGTTTCTAAAAGTCTAAGTCAGTTGAGGTTGACTGATTTAATGGGCAGTGTTGTATCTGCTTAGTCAAACTCTAAATCATCTAGAGTTAGGTGGTTTAGTGGGCGGTGTGGTATCCTCTTAGCAAAGTCTAAGTTATCTAGGGGTGATAGCTTATTGGGCAGTGTGGTATCTGCTTAGTCTCAGTAAGTAATAGGATTATTACTTAGTTGTGAGATTAATAACTTCTTCTCACTTTGGTTGTAACTGGGTTTCACTTTTGCTTGAAGAGATTAGTGGAAACAGTTGAAAATCCTGTGTGACAGGTCGAGGTTTTACTCCCTTGAGCAAGGAGGTTTCCACGTAAACTGTTTGTGTTGATTTCCTTCATTGTTCATTCTTCATTACTATTCTTGCTGAGTCAAGGGACCTGGTCCGTTGACTGATAATGGATGCATATATTCTATCAATTGGTATCAGAGTGGGTGCTCTCTAGCCGATTAACACCAAGAGAGAGAATCCTGCAAAAAGATGGTTGCTCCACTGAACCTGGAAGAAGGACAATCATCAACAAGATCACCTTGTTTCAATGGCCAGTTCTATAACTGGTGGAAAACTAGGATGCACAACTTCTTGATGGCGGAAAACAGTGAGCTATGGGATATCGTGCTTGATGGACCCTTCATCCCAACTACTGAAGTGAAGGATGGAGAAATTATCATAGTCGTTCCCAAGACTCGTCAACAATACAATGAGGCAGACAGAAAGAAGATAAAGAAAAACTACAAAGCAAAGAAGTTGTTGGTGTGTGGTATAGGCGCTGAAGAGTACAATCGAATTTCGACATGTGAGTCTACAAAAGAAATCTGGGATTGTCTCAAGATGGCCCATGAGGGCACGGAGCAGGTGAAGGAATCAAAGGTGGACATGTTGACCACCCAATATGAGAACTTCGCAATGAAGGAGGGAGAAACTATTCATGACATGCATACTAGATTCTCCTCAATAACCAACGAGCTACGCTGCTTGGGAGAGTCTATCCATCCTAGTAAACAGGTAAGGAAGATTCTTTGAATTCTTCCAAAGTCATGGGCAAGCAAAGTAGATGCCATCACTGAAGTAAAGGACCTGAAGGTTCTAACGATGGATGCTCTCATTGGTAACCTTCAAACTCATGAAATGAATAGAAACCAAGACACTGCAAAGAAGGAGGTAAAGAAAGATAAGTCTTTAGCTCTTAAGATCTCATCCGGTGAAATCTCCAGTGAAGAGGAGGATATGGCTTATCTCACCAAGAGATTCCAAAAAATCGTGAGAAAGCATGGAGGTTTTCGAAAGGGAGGGAACGCTCTCCGGGCTTCAAATTCAAGTGACTTATGTCACAAGTGTGGAAAGGCTGGACACTTCATGAGAGACTATCCAATGCTCAAGGCTGAAACCAAAGAGTATCAAAAATCTGGAGGTGAAAAAGATAGAAGAAGGGACCTGGTACCCAAGAAGAAAGTAAGAAAAGCTACAGCTGACTATGTTGTGAAGAAAGATTTGGCTGTCTTGGGGGATTCCTCAAGTGAGTCAGAAGAATCAGAATGTCCCGAAGATGCATCCATGCTAGCTGTTAAAGACGATGATAATGTGTTTGATGGCATGTTCGCATTCATGGCTAAATCTTATGACGAGGAAGATGAAGAAAAGGTAACTCTCTTTGACATTAAACAAAACTTGAATGCTTATTTTGTTAGAAGGTTGAGAAATCTAGCTGATGTTCTAATTGACTCTGTTATAGAGTTAACAACTGAAAAGGACTTTATGAACAACAGTCTAGACAAGTCTAATGAAGAAAAGATAGCATTGACTGTTCGCATGTCTGTCATCGAGGAACAACTGAAATTTCTAGAGACTGAAAATCTAGAACTCAAGGAACAATTGAGCATAATGAATGAAAAGTCTAGCAAAAGAAAAGGGAAGGCTTGTAGTCTACAAATAGAGCTAGAAGTGAGTCTGAACACTGCTAAAACCAGACTTGCTCTAGCCTTGGAGAGAAATGATCAGATGGAAAGGGACCTGGTCCGTCTTAGAGAAGAACTGAAAAATTCTCTAAAATGGACCAGCTCTACCAAGTTACTTTCTAACATCACTAGTCAAAGTAACTACAACAGGAAGGGGTTAGGTAGCTTGAACATCAGTCTTCCCTACAATCCCCACAGTAAGTATGTCTCTGTGTCAGATAATTTATTATGTCTTCACTGTGGTCGCAATAGTCACCTGAAAAAGGATTGCCCAGCCAAGAAAGCTTCTCAAGAAAAGGTCTCAGTCTACTTTAGACAGAAAGTTAACTAGAACAAGGGACCTACTCCTATCTTCAAGTCCTCTAACTTGCAAAAGATTATTCTGCCTCATTGGACAAGAAACACTCTCATTATGCCTCTATCTGCTTACTGGGAATTCAGATTAAAATGGGTTCCTAAGTCCAACAAATAATCTTTGTTGTAGGGGAGTGGAAGAGGTAGCAGTCAGTGCTGGTTCATGGACAGCGGATGCTTGAAGCATATGACTAGAAGGACTGAAAACTTCCTCTCTCTCTGAAGGAACTTCAAGGAGGAGGTGTCTCGTTTGGAAATGGGAAAATGGGTATATTTATAGTGTTGGAAGAATTGGCAGATCGGTTGAACACTCAATCGAGAATGTATACTATGTGAGTGGACTAAAATACAGTCTCCTCAGTGTGTCACAAATCTGTGATGAAGACAATAAAGTTAGATCTCTATTTAAAAAGTGCATTGTTACCAATTTGTCAACAAATGAGGTGATCTTGACGGCTAGAAGGTGCAAGAACATGGACCTGGTTCGTGGCCTATCTAACCTAAAGTTCAGCAATGACAAGGTGTGTGAAGCTTGCATCAAAGGGAAACAGACCAGATCATCATTTATCCCAAAGAAGCTAATGCAGATGATGAACCTGGTGAGGGACCTGGTCCGGTAGACAATGCTGAACAAAGTTGATCTTGCTCAAACGGATAATGTGAATTGTGAAGGTTAGAATGAAGAAGTTGATCAATCTCAGTTTGAAAGAAGAAAAGTGTGACACTCGATTCCCCGACCAGCTGACAGGTTGCCCAAGTTCCTCTTCAACAATGGTTTCAAAAGAGGTTGTGTTGCAATCATGAGTAGTGAGCATGATGGGAGAATTAAATTTCTTCTTGGAGCTGCAGATCCAACAAACTTCTAAAGGTACCTCCGTTTGTCAAGAAATGTACAACAAGTTGCTGAAGAAGTTTCCAAGACAATTGACACTCCCATGGGGACTAACTCGAAGCTAGATGCTGATGGATCTGGTCCAGATGTAAAAGATACAAGTGTTAGGATTTATGCAAGATTCCAAGCTTGTCCAACGGAATCACATTTGAAGACAGCTAAGATAATCCTAAGAATTTTGATGAAGACAGAGACCTGGTTATACTCTATCTATCAGGAGATTTCATGGGGGATTGAAGGAATATGGTGATGCTGATTATGCTGGGTATCAAGCTGATAGAAAGAGTAAGAATGACTCATTTTATGGGCTCATATCTCATTCATGAAGAAAAAAAAGGGGCAAGATTTTGTTGCTCTTTCAACAACTGAGGCAAGGTATGTAGCAGATGCAGGCCGGTGTGCTCAAGTCATGTGGATCAAACAGCAGCATGAAGTTCTTAGAGTGGTTACTCAAACTATCCCTCTCATATGTACTATTACGAGTGCTCTCACTATGACTAAGAACTCAGTCCACCATAAAAGGCCTAAGAATATTGATGTGAGACATCACCTTCTGAGGGATCATGTTGAGAAATGAAATATCAGCTTGTAATTCTGTAAGATCAAAGATCCAATCGCTGATATCTTCACAAAAGCTCTGACGAGGGACCCGGTCAAGATAAACAAATTGAAGTTAGGGATGCTGAAACTGAACTGAATGGATCATACCTGAAGCAATCAACTCTCTCATGACTGCAAAGGGAGCAGGTATCCGTGTTTTTCAGTTATGTATGCTTTAGCAAATTCAGTCTCATACCTTTTGTAGGTATACACACATGGTAGACTTGCTGAAGGAAAAGGGAGGTCAGAACATATCTAGGCAATAACGTTCAACTTACAGAGAGGGACCCAGTTCATTCTCGAAAGTTAGCACTCTTAACATTGCATATTGAAATTATGCATGAGAACCGTTGCAATTGCCACATGTCTGTCAGGTATCTAATCATTGTGCCATCTTTTGAATACCAATATGACACTTGCTTCCACATGATACACCCTTTCACTTCCCTTGTACTTCATATTTCTTTCCATCTCCCCAGAAAATTCAAATTCCCTTCCTAAAATCAAAAAATTTCAAAACCCTCTTTTCTCCTCTCTCTCAAGAACCTTCAAATGTTTAAACCATTGCTCCTACTGGAGAATTTTCTAATAAAGAATTTTTTGAGTGTGAAGAGGGACCAGGTTCATCAAGCAAAAAAGAAGAAGGTGAAAAGATGATGTTCAAACAGAAAAAGGTTGACATTCTAAGAACTCAAAGTATTATGCATAGAAGGATGTCTGATTTAAAAAAAATGATGATGAAAAAAATTGAAATGGTTTTCAATTATTATCTATTCATCTCGGAGGCCTTAAGTAAGTTTAATCTTACTAATCTTTCTGTCATGAGAAACTCAGGCTTGATATGAAAGCTATGACAGCTTCTCTTGCTAACAGAGATACTAAAAAGTTTGTTTGAAGGCTTGGTTTCTGGAGGAACAATCAGAGGGACCAAGTTGAAAAAAAAATCTGACAGCCCTGAAGGTTGGCAGCAAAGCATGCTGAACTTTAAGAAAAGCTTCTAAAAACCATGCTAAGGGATATGTTCTACTAATTCTATTATATCCATCCCTTGCTCCTAAGCCATCCCCTCTCTCCCTAAATTCCCATGTTAGTCCTCATTCCTCTTTTCTATTGCAACTCAGTGGGTATTTCCTTGGTTCTCATTCATAATGATGTCTGCAATGCTTCGATGGCTGATCTTTTATTTGTGAATGAAAAATGTCTTGTTTCTACTGACTTGTCTCATTACTTTATGCATTTTTACTCATGCTCAGTGTTGCCCAAGTGGCCATGAATTGGCTTGAACTACATTTCTGGCAACTTGGTTTACTGCGTTGACCCTTTTTTATGATGTCAAAAGGGGGAAGATTGTTAGGGTATGAGATCAATGATGGTAATCAATGATGACATGGTCATGCTGATAGGGGGAAGAAGTGCTACTTGAAGAGGACATGGTCATGCCGATAGGGGGAAGAAGTTGAAAAAACTTGTCATCATCAAAAAGGGGGGAAATGTTATTTTGTTGTTGATGTGAAGTTTTGATAATTTGACAAACTTCGGGAATGATGCAAAATGGGGACCACTCCACTTACCTCAAGAGGCATGCTGATAGGGGGAACTGTTGAAAGGGGGAAGAAGACTTAGGGATCTAACAAGGGACCATATCATTGTTATTAGGACTGACGACAAGGCTAATGAATGAATAAACTCAGCATAAGAATTATTTGTGTGTCTTCATCAAAAAGGGGGAAAATGTTATATTCTAGGTGTTTTGATGATCCACAAATGCAGGGACCTGGTCCTTGGAAGAGTACCTCCGTCCAGATTCAAAGTGGTGCACAACTGTAAAGCTATCTTTACAACTGTCTTGTCAGGTTGGTTGGTGAGATGTGCAGCGTACTTTACCAATAGAAAGGGCGGACGGAGTTGTTTGTTTAAGTGGTCAAAACCCGTGTTGGTAACTGATATATACACAATAAACAAATAACATTATTCATTCAAGAAAAGAGAAAGCTAGCAAGTTTTTTTCAAGAACTCAAGCAGCAAAGAACGCAGCAAGGGACCTGGTCCCGGAAAGTCTGCGTACAAGAAAAAGATGAAAGATAGTTGTCAAAAAGCTGCCAACTCTGATGTGGTTGGTGCACAACTTTTCATGATAGCAGGCTCTCAGCCAATAGCCTCGTCTTAAAGGCTTGTGTCCACTTTGATATAGTCTCTTCTCCAAAACACAAACTCAAGATTTGGCAAACAAAGTTGTGAATTTCTGAAAATTCATAAGCTCAAAAGAAAAGGTCATCTTCAAGGAAGAACAATACTCATACTCAACAAATGGACCTGATAGAGTGCTAAAGCATCTTTGTTGAGTTTGAGTTTTGTGTCTATCATTTTATAAGTTTTTGCATCTTAAAAATTCTCTAGTACACAAGCAAAGACCATCTCAGTGAAGTATTCTCCGACAAGCGCAACAAGGACCTGATCGAGTTGCAAGCGTCATAGTGTGCCTTAGGAGTTATACTTTTGTGCACATTGTAAATCTGTTCTTATTCTATAAAGGATTCAGATATTTTGTTTCGGTTTCTAAAAGTCTAAGTCAGTTGAGGTTGACTAATTTAGTGGGGAGTGTTGTATCTTCTTAGTCAAACTCTAAATCATCTAGAGTTAGGTGGTTTAGTGGGCAGTGTGGTATCCTCTTAGCAAAGTCTTAGTTATCTAGGGGTGATAGCTTATTGGGCAGTGTGGTATTTGCTTAAGCTCAGTAAGTAATAGGATTATTACTTAGTTGTGAGATTAATAACTTCTTCTCACTTTGGTTGTAACTAGGTTTCACTTTTGCTTGAAGAAATTAGTGGAAACAATTGAAAATACTGTGTGACAGGTCGTGGTTTTACTCTCTTGTGCAAGGAGGTTTCCACGTAAACTGATTGTGTTGATTTCCTTCATTGTTCATTCTCTCTTGTGCAAGGAGGTTTCCACGTAAACTGATTGTGTTGATTTCCTTCATTGTTCATTCTCTCTTGTGCAAGGAGGTTTCCACGTAAACTGATTGTGTTGATTTCCTTCATTGTTCATTCTTCATTACTGTTCTTGTTGAGTCAAGGGACCTAGTCCATTGACTGATAGTGGACGCATATATTCTATCAGTATGATTCTTGGAAAAGCATCCATTTCCCTCAGGATTGGGTGCAACCGTTTAATTGTGGTAAATATGTGAATGGGAAGCTTCATTGGGCTAATATTAATGGTCCTTTTTTGCAAAATGGTTGGAACATAATTTCTCTTGATTTGGCTGATGAAAAGTGGGGAAAAGTGGAATGGCCTTGCTATGGTGAAGAAGATGGTGTTTTGGTGTTGGGAGTATTGGGAAATAATCTTTCTGTCATATGTAATGTCAATTATCAAGGAATTGACCTAGATATCTGGATTATGAAGGACTATGGGGTTAAAGAAGCTTGGAAAAAGATGCTTGATCCCTCCTATATAAACTTCAGTGTAGACCTACAGTTGCTTGATCCCTCTCCGAGTTTTAATGTGAAAGCCATAATAATTCTCCCCATCAGTCTCTTAATACACCACAAGTCTACACATTCTAGGCAAGACGCATTATTAGGACTATAATTACAACTATAACATCTGTAGCCAATCTATTAATAATAGCTCTCCATGTTAAGAATGATATTTTGAAATGAATATCAGAATGCCAAACTTTAAGAAACCTAGTATTAATTAGCATTACCCTTTTGCCTAGTTATACTCCAGCAGCGGCAAGTATGAAGTTAATACACATGTAGGGAGAGGGATTGTTTTTCCTTAGACATGTTAGAGTTTGTGTTAGAGTTGATCTCTATGTATTGTAGTTGTAATAGGATTGTAATTGTGATTATTCTATATTATAAATATAAGTCAGGCGGGTGAGCAAAACACACGCTTTACTCATCAATTTCTGCCTTTCATCTTGGTATCAAAGCCATATACGATTCTTCCTATCTCTTTTTTTTCAATGGCCCCAGAAACATCCTCCGCCTCTTCTACTCAACAAACCTTTAATCAATCTTCCCTTGGTCTTCCCGTTCCCCCTCCAACAATTTCTAATATCAAAGGTTTTGTCCCTATTGAATTGACATATGTCAATTACCTTACTTGGAAGAAGGTTTTTGTCACAGTTCTGAAAAGTTATAATCTGTTGTCCATTGTAGAGGGAAAAATATTGTGTCCATCGCCAAATCATGAAGAATATAAATTATGGATTCAGTGTGATACTATTGCATTGAGTTGGATTAATGCAACACTTTCGACGGCAGTTCTTGATACACTTTTGAACTATTCTTGTGAGACATCTAAAGAAGCTTGGGACACTTTAGCCTCACTGTATTTGGATCAAGTTTCTTCCTCCTCCATTCATCTTAAGTCGAAATTTCAAAATTTCAAGAAAGGTTCTCTTTCTATGGAGGATTATCTTCAACAACTTCACTCGATTGCCTGCTCTCTAAGGGCAATTGGCAAGCCTTTGACGGATGACGATTTAGTCATTCAGGCTTTGCAAGGTCTACCTTTATCTTATCGTACTTTTGTGTCTGGATTAAATTCCACTGGCTCTCTTCCTACTTTTATTGCGTTACGACCACTTCTCCTCACAGAAGAAGCCCACATTAGTACAATTTCTTCAGAAGAATCAAATCTTAATTCTGCCTTGCTTGTGACAACTCATGGGCAAACCAATTCTGCTGCATCATCCCCTCATGGACAACAACCTGCGAAAGGACACTCACATGGCCGAGGTCGTGGCAGGAATAACAAAGGACAATATGGTAGGGGTCGAGGATCCAATAATTCTTCATGGTCGAATTTTCAAAATAATATTCGACATCCTTCACCCGCTAATGGTATTTTGGGACGACCACCATTTACTCCGGCTAAACAGTGTCAAATATGTTTTCACTATAACCACACTGCCTTGGAGTGTAGAAACAGGTTCAATCACTCCTTTGTAGCTAACAATATTCCTCAATCATTTGCTGCTATGAATTTGGAGGAGGTTCACCCAACAGTTTGGTATCCGGACTCTGGAGCATCGGCGCATATGACAAATAATCCTTCTACCCTTACTTCTCATACTCCATACTCTGGTTCTTCTCAGGTCATGGTTGGCGATGGTACTCTTCTCTCCATTAACTCTACTGGTTCCTCTATTCTTCCTACAACCTCTAAACCTCTTGTCCTAAAGAATGTTTTATATGTTCCTTCCCTTGCTAAAAATTTACTTTCTATTCAACGTTTATGTGCTGATAATAATTGCTTCATTCAAATTACTGATTCTGACTTTTTTGTTAAGGACAAGAAGAACAATACAACACTGCTCCGTTGTAACAATACTGGATCTCTTTATCCCATCCGCATCGCTTCATCCAGATCCTCCAATTTTGGTCTCTTCGCTAGTGTCGTGCCTGCTTCTACTTGGCATCAACGTTTGGGACATCCTGGTCACCAATCTTTG
>NW_006239133.1:516505-533902 GCF_000226075.1 Solanum tuberosum
TAGGATCGCTCAAGCCGCGCGTCCTTCCTTCCTTAACAACTTCCACATGTTCCATTTTATCCGAACCTACTTCCTTTTCTCAAGCTTGTAAAGACTCTCGTTGGATGCAGGCAATGAGTTCTGAATTTGATGCTCTTGTCCACAACAAAACTTGGACCTTGGTGCCGCCTCCTCCAAATGCAAATATTGTTGGCAACAAATGGGTGTTTCGGATCAAGTTTTGTGCAAATGGTTCTATTGAAAGATTTAAAGCTCGTTTAGTGGCTCAAGGTTTTTCGCAGCAGCCCGGGGTGGACTATTTTGAGACTTTTGCTCCTGTCGTTAAGCCTAGCACAGTGCGTTTGGTCTTATCTTTGGCTCTTCAAAAAAATTGGTATATGCACCAACTTGATGTGTCAAATGCATTCTTGCATGGTGAGTTATCCGAGACTGTTTATATGCGTCAACCTAAGGGCTTTGAACATCCAGATTATCCCAATTATGTGTGCAAGTTGCAGCGTGCTCTTTATGGTCTTAAACAATCTCCAAAGGCTTGGTTCCATCGTCTTGCTCGTTTCCTTCTTGATCTAGGATTTAAGCAATGTGTTTCAGATCAAAGCATGTTCATTTTTCACTCGGGGGCTGATTGCATTATTCTTTTAATCTATGTGGATGATATAGCAGTTTTTGGCTCTTCTAAGTCCTTAGTATCCGAGTTCATCTCTTCAATGAGTTCCGAATTCTCTATGAAGGACTTGGGACAGCTTGACTACTTCCTTGGCATTGAATTGAAACGCAACTCTTTGGGACTTCTTTTACTTCAACATCGTTATACTACTTCACTTCTTCATCGCTTCAGATTAGAGAAGTGTAAACCAGTGCTAACTCCACTTCACAGTAAGTTGGATTGGAATTCTACTTCTTCTCCTTTGCTTGAAGATCCTTCTATTTATCGTCAAATGGTTGGGAGTCTACAATATTTGTGTTTTACTAGGCCGGACATTCAATTTGCTGTCAACCTTGCTTCTCAGTTTCTTCACCAACCGCGACAATTGCATCTTCAAGCAGTAAAACGCATTTTTCGATATCTCGCTGGCACAATTGATTGGGGCTTACAGTTGTATAAGAATTCTTCCTTGTCGCTTACTGTTTTCTCTGACTCTGATTGGGCTGGTTGTTCAGCCACCAGACGATCCACAACTGGCTTTTGTATTTTTCTTGGCTCTAATCTTATCTCTTGGTCTGCTAAGAAACAACCTACTGTTGCACGCTCAAGTACCGAAGCAGAGTACCGAGCTCTTGCTGTTGCCACTGCTGAAGCTACTTGGCTCCAATATATTCTTCGAGATCTTGGTGTTTTTCTTACTTCTCCGGTATCTGCTAAATGTGACAATATTGGAGCCATTCATCTAGCTCACAATCCAGTTTTTCACTCCCGTTCAAAACATGTTGCTCTAGACTATCGTTTTGTTCGTGAAAAGATTAGTCATGGTGATTTAGTGGTTTCCCATGTCCATACATCTGAGCAACTTGCTGATTTGTTTACCAAAGTATTGGCCTCTTCACGTTTTCGTGATTTAACTGCCAATCTTCACGTTCACTCTTCCCGTTCAGATTGAGGGAGGGTGTTAGAGTTTGTGTTAGAGTTGATCTCTATGTATTGTAGTTGTAATAGGATTGTAATTGTGATTATTCTATATTACTCATCAATTTCTGCCTTTCATCTGGACACCCTATCGTATTGAAAGGAAAGTACAAAGTACCACTTTAAAAGTAATAGAGAAATGCAAACGTCCTCAAAGTCCCTATGAGCATCTCAGAAGAAGGAAAACAGAGAAATATACCATGCCCGAGCTCTGTACTACTGTAACAACGTTGAATTGTATTCCAAGATGTGCTTGCATGAGAAGTAGAATGACTCAAATTTTTCATATACATTAAACGATCAATGAAACATGTAACTGTTTCCATATAAACTGGGCGTAAGTTGAGCCTCCCAGGCAGTGGCGAATTTAGGTGCAAAAAATAGGGCACTCGAACCCGTGGTCTCTTCGTAAAATTAGATATTTTATGTATATATTTTCTAACATTTGTATAATATTATATTCTTGCACCCGTACTATAAAAAGTCTAGTTGGTCCACATGGTTAAATGTTGAGCTTTTGACTTTGAGGACTGAGGATCAATTCCCACTTAATAGATTTTTTTTGGTGCACCCATGTTCGGATCAATTCCCACTTAATACATTTTTCTTGGTGCACCCATATTCGAAAAATCCTAGATTCGCCTCTGCTCCCAGGATGACAACTCCATAGCAAAGCATCCACATAAGTTGGGCATTCTATAACTTGATTCATCCATAGAATATTGAGATTTAAAACGTTTACCCCTCCAGTAGAACCTATGTGGTCCATTAGCAAATTTGTCGTGTTGATCTCATCGCATTTGAATAAACAAAGACTAACTTCAGACCAAGAAGACGAATTTGATAGAAACTTCCTCAACTGGCTTGACTCTCTTGCAATGTTAAGTACAGGAATTTCATTCCCTGTATAGTCAAGGGATACCAAATCTGGAGCATCAATCTTCCATATCCCGCAATATTGATGAATCTTTAAAACCTTCAGGGAATTCGATTTGATCTTTATATGCTTCATAGTCAACCCCGAACAGTACTCAAGTATGAAAGAGACAATAAAGGGACAGCTATAAAGTAGAGTCTAAAGCATGTTTTCGTCTAATGTTACATAAGATAGAGAAATCTTTCTTAGAGAATTGCAACTCACAACTCCACTAGATCATTAAACAGGCATAAGAGTACAATCGTGCAGAACCAATTCTCTTAAAGATTTTGCTGCCAAGATTGTTAAAATAGGTGACGGGTATGATGTAAAGTGAAGTATAAGTTCTTTTACACCATTCTGAAGTGCAATGAGAAGCCACTTATCAATCAGAGGGAAGAGTTGGGGAGAATCAGCAAAAAAACACTGATAATTCAAACTTTTCTATAGTTATTTTCCCCTTCCCATATCTCTCCATGATTGTGTCCGCTATATTTATATGGGCTTCCCAGCCTTGCCAACTATTAACAAAGAATCCCAAGTTAGGAAGAGTCGACCACGCTTGCAGCCATGTTTTCGAGAGAATGTTCATCTTGGATGCTTCTTTAAAACTAATCAAACAGAGTATTTTTTGAAAGAGACATTCCGGCAATAAGTCAGCCATGGTTGTATTGTATGGTGAAGTATCAGAACCCTAATTCCGGCAAAAGTTATTAAAAAGGGCATGTCGTCTCTATTTGCAAATTCTTATGGATTTTATTTTAATTACTAAATTTTTAAGTGTATTGATTAGTTACCCAAATAAATCGGTCAATGTATTTTTAGATGAGCAAAAATATGGGGGAAATACATTTCTTTTTTCCTTTTTTCACAGTAGTATCCTTGAAACTAGGAATTTAAATAGTATTAAATAGTTTCTTATTTGTTACTATTAATAACAAAATGAATTTAACCCACACGCACACTCATGAGTCATGATCATAGGAGCTAAATAAATTTCCTAATATGCTTTCTCCTTGCAAGGACCTCTTGATCATGTCTGTCTTATTGTTTGTCTAAGTGAAAGAAGATTAGTTCAAAACAGAAATAAAAAGTTTTACATTTTGACTCATTTTTATATCCCTCATTATAAAAATGATTCACATATGCCTCTAGCGTTACACCAGGGGCGGATCAACGCAATCGGAGGCCTAAAGTGAAATTTCAACTAGAGGCCTAAAATCTAAATAAACTTTATATGTATTAAATTTTTTAAAAAAATATACTTACATTTTTAAAATGCAAAGTATTACTTATTATTTTTTTATAAATGATTTATTCGATTTCTTATTCAATTTATTAGCTTAAGATAAGATTTTATCAATTCAACGTTGAAAAATATCTTTTTACTCAGGCAATTATTATATGAATTGTTAACATAGTTCTATAAGTAATAAGTTGGCAAATTTCAAAAGAAGGTAAGAGTTAGAATGATAGAAATTCATTCAAGAAGTGTATACCCTACATTTTACTATGCTTGTTGTAATGCTTGAAAATCTAAGAAGGAATAGAAAAAGAATTTACAATTCACTTTGTTCAATACTTTTTGACTATTGATTCATATTTTTGATAGAGTATTACTCTAACTTATCAAAAACTTAAAAGAAGAGAGTGTAAAAGGAGTTGAAAGAATAAAATAATGTGAATATTAGCGTAAAGAGTGTAAGAAAATTAAAAAAAAATTGATTTCTTCTATTTGAATGAGGTTAAAGAGAATAAAATAATTATTTTTAAAAAAATATTTATATTTTTTTAATCATAAATAATAAAAAAATTAACACATAATTTATTCTTGATAAAAATTGAGCCCCCTAAAATTGGGGTCCTAAGGCCAATGCCTTATTCAACTAAGCATAGAGCCGATATTGCGTTACACAATTGGCTCATATTTATCCTTTATGTTTAACGGAAGTGAAAAAAAAAATCTTAATACACCCAAGTCCCAACCCTTCTATTAGATGAAAATGATCTATATATAGGTATTTGTGTAACGATAGAGATATATGTGAGACACTTTTTTTATAATGAGTTATATAAACTTTAAATCACAAAGTTGAGCCCTTTTCCCTAAATTCTAAATAACCCCAACCCTTGTCAACTCTCGTAATCTTTAACTAGATATAATATTGCCTCTAGATACTACTAAAACAACAAATTAAATAGTAATGTATGGGGGTACTATGATTTTCCCTTGTTAATTTTTTTTTATGACAAGGAAAACCTGCGGCCACAATTCTTTCGGTGCGCATAGGGTAAAATCATCGATCCTATGTAATAGCTCACAAACCACACTGAAGAGGTAATCCACACTAGGCAAGCATGGTGCGACGAGCTCGACCCAGAAGGCAAACCCCTTGCTTTCGTTGGCAAGGGGTTTCGAATTTGAGACCTCCAACATATAGGTCCCAAGTCCAAACCACCGGGCCACCTCAATGGGTATGGATTCCCCTTGCTATTCTTACAGGGACCTCGTTATTGCTAATTGCACCCAACTTCCGCTTTCATTTTGTGTAACCTTACACTTGATCGTCAAATGATAGGCTCAAGTATTATGGGGTTTGTTTACTCGTACTCAATTGAACTATCGATACCTATATACCTATTCCTTTTATTTGGGTAGGGATGTGATGAGGAATTAGGAGAGAGAGTAGAGTGAGAATGAGTATCTTTCTTTTAGATCATCAAATCTATGTATCGTTCTCGTTGAATGTTTTTGTTTTTTACTAATTAAGTAGGTTCACTTCCATTTTGAATCCAGGGAACCTATTTATTTTGTTGCATTTAGTCCGAACAGTGAGTACTTGGCTAGTGGGTCATTGGATAAATGCATGAATATATGGTCAGTGAAGGAGGCCAAGATTGTAAGAACTTACAACAGTGATGACGGTATTTTTGATGTGTGTTGGAACGAGGAAGGCAACAAGGTTGCAGCTAATTTCGCAAACAAGAAGGTTTGTGTGTTTGATATGAGATTGTAGAGGTTAAGGAATCCAAACAGATGTAGGAATTTCACAATTCAAGAATCTGTGCCTTTTATTAATGCAGAACAATTGAGGCTCAAACTAAAGTCACATTGTAGAAGAACATTTTTTTGGTTTCACCTAGCGTCTGGTTATCCAGATTGGGACCCGACTAAATCACTATGGCATTGATCTAAACTTAAGGTTGCGGTACTTCTAGTATAGTTGTTCCTTTATTCTTCTTTTTGTTCCTCGCGAGGAGATTGACATGGTTGTGATTATTCTGATTAGTTCATTTCCTTGGTTGAAATTGAACCCAAAAACCTAAGGGATCGTTTGGTTTGCAAACAAATTATGTTGGATTATAATATAAGGTGTTTATATATAGTATCTTACTTTAGTTTCATGCATGTTCCTATCTTCTATATATTTACATGAACAAAATAAATATGAAAACTTCTCTTCTCATTTTTAAGCCTAAGAAAGCATCGATTCTTAGAATGTACCTGGACAACAAAAGTGAAGACATAACTTGAGAATTTGTCGGGTATAATAGTACACTAAAGAGAGGTGATTAGACAAGACATGTGTCACTTATAATCCGTTCGACCTGTTTAGATTTGAGCAGGTTAATAACCATTTATTAACTAGACTGATATGCAGCCCAAATGGTAAAGAATGCCTAGCATGTATACTGCTGAAACTTATGCCCTTCTCTCTCCCTCAATTAGATATCCTCTTGTAGTTTAACACATTCAACAGCTATAAGGGGTTCACATGTAAATCGTAATAACAAAATCAAGCAATTCTCCCTCAGCATAAAACTAGAAGAGTCCTACAAGGATATTGGAGGGCAGATAAAGTAACTTTTACCAAGTAAAAACATGAAATGTATATTCAGCAGCAGAAGCCTCACAGGCCTAATTAAGTTATATGCCACATTATTGCTTTAGTGTCCGCGCACTTGGAGCTAGAAGTTTTATCAAATTAAATGTATATTCAATAATTGGATTCCTGTGAATCAAGACACCAACACTGATAGTCGTCTGCTCTAGATTTTGCTAAGAGCTCCTCTATTGTCATTCTCTCGTGTGCCACGGATTTCCATGGATTAGAGCAACTGATAAAGCGTTGAGCTGGTGAATTTGATACCCTTGTCAATTTTGCTGAATGAGTTCTCTCAAATGAGAGTTATTCCATTAAATAGAAAGAATTATTATTTACATGCCTAAAAATCTGCTATATATCCCTAAATATATGTTATTTCTAATTGTAATATCTCTGAAAATATGCTACATTAATCTATGTTGTCTCCTATCATCATTACACAAATATTTAGAGTTATAACACAGATATGTACAGATATTTAGAATCTATCCAATCATGCTAACATCCCCTCTCAAATTGATGTCGGTGCATCAAAAAGCATCAATTTGCCTACCATAAACTGATGACATTGTCGTGGCATAGATTTTGTAAACACATCAGCTATTTGAAGATCACTGGATACATGTGGAAGAGTAATGACTCTCTTATCTACAGCTTCTCTGATATAATGACAATCCACTTCAATGTGTTTGGTCCTTTCATGATAAACTGGATTAGTAGCAACTGAATAGCACTTGTGTTGTCAGCATGGAGAGGAGTGGGATTAGATTGAGGAAATCCAATTTTTGCAAGTAAACCACGAAGCCAAACAATCTCGGAGCAAGCAGTAGACATTGTGCGATATTCAGATTCGGTGGAAGATTTTGATACACGGTCTTGCTTCTTTCTCTTCCAAGATATCAAGGAATCTCCAAGAAACATGCACCAACCCGTGACGGAGCGACAAGTATCAGGACATCCAGCCCAATCAGAATCACTAAATGCATTAAGCTGAATCTCAGAACCACTAGGAAAGAATAACCCACAAGTAGATGTTCCCAAGAGATATCAAATGATGCGACAGACAGCCACCAAATGTAGATGGCGTGGAGCCTGCATAAATTGACTCACTTGTTGAACTGCAAAAGAGATATCAGGCCGAGTAATAGTAAGATAATTTTGGCTCCCAACTAATTGCCGATACAAAGTTGGATCAGGAAGAAGATCTTCTTCCGCACGGCATTACTTTACATTCAATTCCAATGGAGTATTTATAGAGGAAGATTCTTGAAGACCGGCCAAAGAAATCAAGTCCGGAGTATATTTCTGTTGGTTCAAGAACACACCTAAAGAATTATAATGAACTTCTAACCCCAAAAAGTATGTAAGAATACCAAGATATTTCATATCAAAAGAATCCTTAAGCTGCTGCTGGAGGCTAGTGATTAGTGAAGAATCAGTTCTTGTGATAATAATGTCATCTACATACACCAAAAGAAGAACACAACCTGTAGATGTTTTTCAAAGAAACAAAGACGAATCATATTTGCTCTGCTCAAAAGAGAATTGAAGCAAAGTAGACCAAAACTTGTCAAACCAAGCTCTTGGAGCTTGTTTTAATCCATATAAAGACTGCTTCAACTTGCATACATCTGATGTAGGTGATGAGAACAAACCAGGTGGGGGTTTCATATAAATATCTTCTTTGAGATCACCATGAAGAAAAACATTTTTGACATTTATTTGATGAAGAGGCAAATTTTGTGATGCAATAATGACAATGATAGTTCGCAGCGTAGTCATTTTTGCTACAGGTGCAAAAGTCTCCTCATAGTTTACACCATACTCATGTTTATTGCCAAGGACCACCAATAGAGCTTTGTACCGATCAAGAGTTCCATCAGAATTAAGTTTAATTAAATAAACCGATTTACATCCAATTGGACGGACATTTGGCGGACAAGGAACAATGTCCCATGTGTTATTTTTTTTAAGAGCCAAAATTTCCTCCTCCATTGCTTTTTGCCAACATTCAAGCTTGGAGGCTTGTGAGTAACCTGTTGGAATAGAGATGGTGGATAAAGTAGAAGAAAAACCATACCGTTTAGGAGTTTGAGACACTCTAGTAGATCGCTGAGGAGGCTCAAGAGGAACAGAACTTGAAGAAATCTCAGATTCTGGTTATGGAGCAGTCTCAGGTGGCGGATCTGTTTTGAGATGGGGTAAAGTTGGCTGACGTCGTTCATACACAAATCCTGGTTTGAACTACTTAGAAGACAATGACAAATCCTCAAAAGTAGGAAGAAGAGGAGAAACAGAAGATGAATCTACAATCGTAGGAAAGAAATACTGATTCTCAAAGAAAATAACATTTCTAGAAACACGAAATTTGTTAGAACTTGGATCATAGCAAATAAAACCTTTTTGTGAAGTACTATAGCCCATAAAAGCACATTTAATAGACTAAACAGAGAATTTATTGCGTTGAAAAGGAGGCAGGTGCACAAAACAAACACAACCAAACGTATGAAAACTATGATAGCTGGGATGCTTATGAAAAAAACGATAATATGGAGACTCAAGATTTAACACTTTAGATGGAAGTCTATTAATCAAATAGACAGCAGTAGACAAAGCTTCAACCCAATATTTAGATGGAACAGAGGACTCAATCAATAAAGTACGAGTGACATCTAAAAGATGACGATTCTTACGCTCAGCAACCCCATTTTGTTGTGGCGTATATGGGCAAGAGCGTTGTGATACAATTCCTTTCTCAAGCAAGAAATTATTGAATTCATGAGACATATATTCTCCACCAGAATCAGATCTTAATATTTTGATGCATGTGGAAAATTGAGTCTCAACGTAAGCCAAAAATTTCTTGAATATGGAAAACACGATTTTAGATGGAAGTCTATTAATCAAATAGACATCAATAGACAAAGCTTCAACCCAATATTTAGATGGAACAGAGGACTCAATCAATAAAGTACGAGTGACATCTAAAAGAAGACGATTTTTTACGCTCAGCAACCCCATTTTGTTGTGGCGTATATGGGTAAGAGCGTTGTGATACAATTCATTTCTCAAGATCATGAGACATATTCTCCACCAGAATCAGATCTTAATATTTTGTATGCATGTGGAAAATTGAGTCTCAACGTAAGCCAAAAATTTACTTGAATATGGAAAACACTTCAGATTTAGATCGAAGAAAATACACCCATGTAAACCGACTATAGTCATCTATAAATATCACAAAATACTTGAAATGAGCATGAGAAATAACTGGTGAAATTCCCCAAACATCACTATGAATGACATCAAAACACTTTGCAACACGACTACCAAAATTAGGAAAGGAAGAGTTTTACTTTTGCCTAATTTACAAGTAGAACAATCAAAGGAAGCAACTGAAAATTGATTTTTATTTCCCAATAAACCAGAATTGGACAAATGAGACAACACAATAGAATTTGGATGTCCTAGACGTTTATGCTAAACCTCATTCTTAGTAGTGGTAGAAGCAAAAGCTAGAACACAAGGAATAGAAAAGTGTATAGGAAACAATCTTCCAAACTTTTAGGCCCCCTTCACGATTATCGTCCCCGACACCTGATCCTGCACAAGGCAACCATTACGAGAAAAATTCACATCACAATTGTTATCTACCAATTGGCCAATTGAAATAAGACTA
The DNA here is from genome assembly GCF_000226075.1 of Solanum tuberosum. Lineage (NCBI taxonomy): Eukaryota > Viridiplantae > Streptophyta > Magnoliopsida > Solanales > Solanaceae > Solanum > Solanum tuberosum. The sequence goes on from NW_006239133.1 coordinate 526,612, forward strand.
GTGGAGAGCTTTGGTAATACAAAAACATTCTTGAAAGTTTCAGTAATATCCCCAACCTTGGTAATGGGTAAATTACTACCATTGGCAACCTGAATTTGTGTTGGACCATTATACTCACGGATGTTTTTGAGTATATTAGTTGAGTTGGTCATATGATTGGAAGCACCTGAATCAACAATCCAAAAATTAGATGTAACATCATTACCTTGTAATCTCAATGCTGAAAAGGCTGACACGATCATTTGTTGTACCATTTCAGGAGTAAGAACTTGTCCTACTGAAGACGAGTTATCTGTAGTTGAACCATTTATCCCAACTTGAAAAGCATTTGCCCTACGGTTTTGAGGACGTGTGGGACACTCTTTGATAATGTGTCCTTGTTGTTTACAATAATTACAGAACTTCTTGCCACAATTGCTAGCAATATGACCATATTTCTTGCAACTGTAGCATTGAGTTCTAGCTATATCCATGCCCTTTCCTTTCCCTTGAGTTGCAAATGCGACAGTGACAACATTTTCTTGATGAAAAGCATTTTGTGTGAAGAGACGCTGCTCTTCACGAAGTAATTCCCTAAATCAGACATCCAACGAGGGAGATGGATCACAGTTCATCAAGTTGGAGCAAACATTTTCAAAATTAGATCGTAATTTCATCAAAAATTGATCTCACTTGTTTTGTTCATGAACTCCTTGAATGATGGAGAGAGATTCAGAAGGTATTTTAGCATAAACAATATCGGTAAATTCAGCTCATAAGTTCTGAAATCCAGAGAAATAATCTTGAACAAAGAGACCTCCTTGAGAATACATAGAAATTTCATGCTCTAACTGAAAGCGCCTTGGGTTATGGTCTTGGTTGTAAACCTTTTGTAAATAATCCCACATGGCCTTTGTTGTCTTGTATGGCCTGAGATTAAGAACAATAAGAGGGTCAATTGCCCCTAAAATCCATGTCATCACCCGAGCATCTTTAACCCTCCATTGACCAAGCTTTGTAAGATCAGTAGGAGTAGGATCACTTCCATCTATATGTCCCCATAATTCTTTTCCAGTGACAAATAGTTGGAATTGAAATTCCCAGGCAAAATAATTTTTTCCTGTGAAACGAACATGGAAAGACTCAAACTGATATGATGACCATGTTCTTGACAAGCTAAGGAAGATAGAAATGCAATGATACAAAATAACCAGAATGACCAAGATTAAGATTCCAAGATGCCTAAAATTCCAAGATACTTAGGACTTACTGTTAACTAAAAAACAGTAACCAGAACCAAAACTTTCAAAAAAAAAATCTGAACACTAAGAATTAAAGCACTGAAAAAGGCTCTAATACCATGTCAATTTTGTTGAATGAGTTCTCTCAAATGAGAGTTCTTCCATTAAATAGAAAGAATTCTGATTTACATGCCTAAAAATCTGCTATATATCCCTAAGATATATGTTATTCATAATTGTAATATCTCTGAAAATATGCTACATTAATCTATGATATCTCCTATCATCATTACACAAATATTTAGAGTTACAACATAGATATGTACAGATATTTAGAATCTGTCCAATCATGCTAACAACCCTAACCATTGGGTGGTCCTGTGAGCACATCCTCTTGTACAACCGCATTGCAGACACTGCATCTTCATAAGGATCATGGAAACTAACTTGGATGTCATATCTGTTTGGGCCAAAAGTTTTGGTCAGCATAGCACACAAGTGTAATAGACATAGTTGAAGCAAATAACTATTAAGCCAGACACCAATTCAAGCTCCAAGTAAACAAGGAAACAACAGTGAATGAACATTTTAAGTACAACGCACAATAAGAATATAATAGATAAACTTGACCGACAAAAATACAAGAAAAGATAAAATTAGAAGTAAAGAAAACATGAGAGTGAGCAAGTAACTTGCCCTAGATAAGTCTTGGTTAGATATTTCAGAGAGTGGCTGGAAAAGTTGGTCTTCATCAGGGGTTGGTATGTTGCAGTATCTCTACATAGAACAAAGGCAAGACGTGAATAGAGGAATGCATCTCGTGTAGAAAAGATCTCCAAGGCATACACAGATAGCATCTCCATATACCCAATTTGACAGACAAATACAGAGAATGTGAACAACTGATATGATAATTCTTATTTTTATCTTCATCTCTTATGTACAAGAGAAGTCAACACAAGTTGCAATGGCGGCTATTATACTTGCTCGCAGATCAACGAGCTAAAGGGCGGAAATTGTAGGTGCAATGAAGAGGGCTATTTTACGCCTTACCTAAATGAGTAAATAAAAAAATGTGGAAAAATACTCGGCTTCTTGACATAAGTACCTGATTAGGTCCATCCTCAAGAACAAACCTACTTTCACCTAATAAGCATAAATGTTACACCCACAACAATAGTCAACTGTAAGCTACTTTCTTATTATTTTTTCTTTTTAATAGCCAGTGCTGTAAAGAATCTGTTGAATTCTCTCTCGGACTTCATTCAAAGGCATGGCATCTTGTAGATTTTTTTCTATTATACCAGTAATTTCATACCTGGCACACAATGATAAGGAAGTATGAAAAGGTGTGATACCAAAAGCATCAGCTTACGCTATAAATAGATATGTTTATTTGCCAAAAGACACCTATAATCAGCCACAGGAGTCGGAGGTAGAATATAAGTCTGAAAAATAATCTTCTCATCTTCGTCAACTAGGCATACCCTTGCGCAAAGTTCTTGTGACCAATCACCTCCAACCATTACACAACCTATGGCGACTACTTTCTGACTTCTTATGTTGATCATTTTGTCTGCTGAACAATGCATCTCCATTGTCTCCTGCAACAATTATACATACACATTCCAGCAACTAAACATACATCTGGAGTATCCTAAGTGTAACTGATTCTTGCGAATGCATCGAGGAAAGAAAATTCATCAACTCACAATGGGTTGAGGAGTGGTATGACGACACGTTTCCTTATGCTCGTTGAGAGATTCCACGCTGCTACAGATTTTCAGACACAAAATGCAGCCTCGTTCAGCAAAGACGGTTGAGCAATTCACTTTGGCCAATGGACCTAAATATTAAAGTGAAAAGAAAACTTAGAGATCATTTTTTTTGTAACTGACATTTCTATTAATCACCAAATTGTTCATTACAAATCCATTGCAAATCTAGCTCAGATTGCTATCTCAGAATGTAAATAAACTCATAAAATAAAATTTCAAGTCTACAGAATAACTAAAATTTAAGCTGCTGGAATTTTATCTTGACTTGAGGGGTGGCTCGAATATTACACATGTAGATGATCTCCTTTGTAATTTCCTCACATTGGCGCCTTGCATTTTCAAAGATCCTCCTATTCCTTTCAATCCAAATTGCATATGTAATCTCAGCATATGCCAGTTTGAAAATCTGAGCATTAAGTGATCTCCCTTTCGCACACAATATGGCCCATGCTAGGTGAGTGTTCCAAATTGTTGTAGGATTCCATTGCCATTGTAGCCATGTCATGATTCTTCTCCACACCTCTTGAACAAATAAGTGGTCTCTTGTTTCTTCATGATGCTGACAGAGTTTGCATTGTTGATCAATATCTATCCCCCATGCCTGAAGCCTGTCAGTTGTTTGCAATCTATCATGTAGTTGAAGCCATAGTATAAACTTAGCATTTGGTCTTGCACTGTTACCAAATAGTAGGGACTTCCAAGTGACTTTCGGGTTGTCTCCTAGCAGCTTCTGATAGATGTATTTTATGTTCACAAAGTTTGCTTGTATTGCCTGAGTCTGCTCCAGAATTTCCCTTGCTGCTAGTATCTTTCTTGTCATCCACAAGGCCTGAGCAGATATAGGTGCTAATACCACTGTATGAGACTTAATATAGTATGTATGGATCCATCTAATCCATAGCTTATCTTGCTTGTGAGCTAAGTCCCAAGATGTTTTTGCAATAGCTGCCTTGTTCCACAATCTGATGTTGATCGAGTTTACACCTCCTACAGATTTTGGAGTACAGATTCTCTCCCAAGCCACTAAGGATTTTTTGGTGATTATGTTGGTGCCTGACCACAAAAAACTTCTACAATAAGAATCAATGAGCTTGAGTACCTTTGCTGGGATGATGAATAGCTGTGACCAATAAGATTGAATGCCAAATATAACAGTTTGGATTAGTTGTTATCTTCCAGCATGAGATAGTTTTTTAGCAGTCCAAGAAGAGATCCTTGCCACTATCTTTTCAACCAGAGGGGTCCATTGAATCATTGAGAGCTTCTTTGTAGAGAGTGGGATGCCTAAGTATTTGAAGGGCAGTTTGCCAGCAGAAAAACCAGTGTGTTGAATAATCCTGTCCCCTTCTATGCTTGGTATGCCTCCAAAATAAATAGAGACTTTCCCCATATTTGCTTGAAGCCCAGATGCTGCTGAGAAATCATTAAAACACTCCATCAATGTTGTAATAGACTTGAGGTCTCCTCTAGCAAACATAAGAAGATCATCCGCAAAGCATATATGAGAGATCCCTAGTTTAGCACATCTAGGATGGTAGGAATAGTTCTTGTTGTCTTTAAGGGTGGAAAGTAATCTACTCAAATACTCCATGGCTATGACAAACATGAATGGTGAAATGGGGTCCCCCTGTCTGAATCCTTTGGCAGCATTAAATGGGGTGGAAGGTTCTCCATTTATCATCACAGTATAACACACAGTCTGTACACATTGCATGATCCATTGTATAAATTTAGTTGGGAAGCACAATCCAATCAGTACATGTTTCAGGAAGATCCATTCAACTGAGTCATAAGCTTTTTGTAGATCAATCTTGATCATACATCTAGGAGAGGTATGTTTTCTTTGGTAATCTTTCACTAACTCAGTTGCTAAGATGATATTATCACCAATTTTCCTTCCAGGTATGAATCCTGATTGAGCTTCACTAATCACTGATGCAATTATCTCCTGCAGTCTTGCAGTTAGGATTCTTGCAATGATTTTATAAAGAACTGTGCAGCAAGCAATTGGCCTGTATTCTTTCACTGACGTAGGATTAGCAACCTTTGGGACTAAAGTTATAGATGTGCAGTTAATATTCTTGTGCATGCTGCTTGTAATAAAGAATTTCCCAATAGCCTGACATACCTCCTCTTTCACCCATGGCCAAGATCTTTTATAGAATACAGCATTGAAACCATCCACTCCTAAAGCTTTATCATCACCAATGGACATCAGGCTTGAGTATATTTCTTCTTCAGTTACTGGTTTGCAGAGCTTTATCCCTTGCTGATGACTTAGGACAGGACCTCTTTTCATAATCTCATTATTTACTGCTAGAAGGGTAGTTGCTGCTGATCCCATTAGTGGCTTGTAAAATAGTAGTATCTCTTCTCTAATTTCCTTCTGATCATTCAAGGCAGTACCAGTTAGGGAGGTGATTTCCAGTATTTGTTTCCTGTGAACCCTCTCCTTTATAATTGCTGAGAAGTAATGAGTATTCCATCCCCAAGTTGTATCCATTTTTGTAATACCCTATATTAAATTAAGGGCATAATTGTCATTTAGCTCTCTTTTTTTTTTAAAAAAAAGAGGATCAGAAAAAAAAAATTAAAAAAAAGGGCTGAAAGCCCTAACAGAAGCAGCAGCAACGCTGCAACTTCAGGGATCAAAAGAAAAAAAAAAGGGACTCTTCTTGTTCTACAGTGAGCGAACGAACGAAGGAGAAACATAATTTTAAATTGAAAGCCTTAGCTCTCAAACTAAAGAGAGAGGTGGAAGAAGAAGAAGAACGAGAAGAAGGTAAGTTTCTTAACTTAGTCTAAAGGTTGAATTTGTATCTTCCATGACTATAAGATTGGGAATTGGGAAGTTGAGAAACATGGGTTTAGAAGAAAAGAGGAAATTTATTTAATTCTTATGAACCAAGTGAATATAGTCAATGATTTGAACTATAAACTTTGGTATTGGGCTTATATGCAATAAGAGTAATTGGGCAGTAAGGTTAGGTTGATCTTTTTACAGCGAGAATTGACCAAGAAGAGACTAATGTGTGTGATTAAAGCACTAATTAAGTGATTGGGCAGATTTCGAATCAGTCATGAAACCCATAGAGCTGGATTTTTCTTTTTTTAAAATGTAGTATAAATTACCTAAATGAAGGAGTTAACACGAAATTATTATGAATGTGATTATAGATTGACCAAAGGAATTCGTACGGAGTGATTGAGTGGCAAGCTTGGTAACTCAACACAAGTACAGTGAGTAGTAATCTTACCACAATTGATGTTTTATAACTTGCATGACTTTCACATGGTGTATAAAGTAAAGGCGTTACCGAATGTTTTAAACTTGCATGTGGGACAAGTCTTTTACTGGATATGATACTGAAAAGATTATTTGAGATGATATCATTCGTATAAGATATGATTACTGATATTGAAAAGGTTTTACACTTATTTGAGAAATAGTATTTTGACAAGTGATTGTTAAACTTTGAAATGATATGATTTGATAAGATTTAAATGCGTTGTTCGATTTTGAATTGTTTTTACTTATTACAAGAAAAATATAAATGGGAGTAGACCTTGATGAATCCCGTAGCTAACGGCGGGTTCGTTAGACCTGGTGCACCTTGTAGTTCCGATTACTGATAAAGCCCTTACTAGTGGGAAGGTAGAACTAGTATACTGTTACTGATATCCCTCGAGTAGGGATCTACTGATATGAATAACTAACTCATTTATGAGGAGTTCACTATTATTGGTTACTTCTTAAGGAGAAGACCACACTGATTACATGATTCATCATTGGAAACCTCCCAACTATAAGATTTGATATGAAAATGTTCTTTTTCTGAGTTTGCTATTATGTATTTACATTGATTTTGCTTATATGAGGCACCTAAGGTTGAATATTGTTATTGTTTCTGAAAGAGCATTGTTTCATCATCATAACTATTACACTAGCATGCTTTCTGACTTGTCCCTCATTAAAACGGTTGTAGTTAAGTATTATTACTCACTGAGCTAGCGTCTCAGTCCTCACTATTTTTTTTTACAGAGAATTCAAGTGGTATTGAAGAGGATTTCATTAACTAGCGTGTGAGTTGGTAGCATCTGGTGAGCCCCGCATTGCTTCGCGTGGCAAGAGAGCTATTGATTTGTTAAGTTTATTTAGTTTCTTTTAAAAACTCTTAGAGTTGCTCCATTTGTCATTCTTTTGATTTGAGTCAAGATTAGTCCTTCGAATTGTAGTCAAGTGACTAGTTTGGAACTTTTTTCCGTAATTTGGAGATGAATTGGTTTTATTGC
>NW_006239133.1:535562-540784 GCF_000226075.1 Solanum tuberosum
CGGGTTCATTAGACCTGGTGCACCTTGTAGTTCTGATTACTGATAAAGCCTTTGCTAGTGGGAAGGTAGAACTAGTATACTGTTATTGATATCCCTCGAGTAGGGATCTACTAATATGAATAACTAACTCATTTATGAGGAGTTCACTGTTATTGGTTACTTCTTAAGGAGAAGACCACACTGATTACATGATTCATCCTTGGAAACCTCCCAGCTATAAGATTTGATATGAAAATGTTCTTTTTCTGAGTTTGCTATTATATAATTACATTGATTTTGCTTATATGAGGCACCTAAGGTTGAATATTGTTATTGTTTCTGAAAGAGCATTGTTTCATCATCATTACTATTACACTAGCATGCTTTCTGACTTGTCCCTCATTAAAATGGTTGTGGTTAAGTATTATTACTCACTGAGCTAGCGTCTCACTCCTCGCTATTTGTTTTTACAAAAAATTCAAGTGGTATTGAAGAGGATTTCATTAACTAGCGTGTGAGTTGGTAGCATCTGGTGAGCCCCGCATTGCTTCGCGTGGCAACAGAACTATTGATTTGTTATGTTTATTTAGTTTCTTTTAAAAACTCTTAGAGTTGCTCCATTTGTCATTCCTTTGATTTGAGTCAAGATTAGTCCTTCGAATTGTAGTCAAGTGACTAGTTTGGAACTTTTTTTCCGTAATTTGGAGATGAATTGGTTTTATTGCGTGACAATTTGATCATTGATGGATATTAAATGGTGGTTTATAGTTGCTATTAGTTGTGTTGTGAAATTCTGAGACAGGAAAAATCAAGGATAGGCCTAAAAACAAAGGAAACTCTGCCCGATTTTCTGTAGAATTCTGGTGAGGCTTGCTTTGGGATTCTCCCCCTTAGCGCCGGTCATGATCCTTAATTGGGTCGTGACAATTTTGCTCTAGATTTCTGTCTGAGGGCATTTTCTTCAATGTTGGACCATTTTTCGAGTTCTTGCAGTATTTTCTTCTCCAATTCTAACAAATAGTCTGTGCAGTGTCTATTGATTTGATCCTGCACTTGAGCTAAATGCATCCTTGCTTTGGAGATTTTTGCTTCTATCCCTTTGAATTCCTCCTTGTTCAGCTCTTTCAGAGGGGTTTTTAAAGCTTTCAATTTCCTCCAGATATTCTCCATTGGATCAGTTAGAGATCATTTACATGTAAAGAACATTCATTGTCCAAGCACAACAACTTACCAGCAATGTTCTCCCTTAGTGATTCAAATGATTTGCAATGTTTGTTACACACACCGCATTTAGGGTCATGAACCGAATGATGAGATGTTCGCATATGTTCAATAATATGCTCTTTCTTCTTGCACTACTTGTAACAAGCTGGACATTTGTGCCTGACATTACATAAGCAAATGATATCAACCAAACATGGGATAAACTCATCCTAAAATTAATCCCGGGATCAGTTATCCCTCTTACCAAACTAGCAATACATCTAATTTCTCAGTGGGAACTGTGTTCTTGATTCCTTTTCTAAAAATAAAACTTTAAAAAACCTTCAAAATCCCAAGTTTTAACCATCAAAATTCAAAGTCATTTTATAAGTGTGTGAAAAAACCCCAAACAAGAAATTGATAAGCAAAACCAAAAACCCTTGAAGGAAAAAGCTCAACATTACCTTGTAGTAGAGAGGAGTTGCAGAGGAATTTCTGAGGGTTCCACTTCCACATACTGATATCCAATGAATCTAATATTCGAATTAAAACAAGAAAAATTGTTTTCTTAGCCAACACCATTTATACAACAACAACAACAAACCCACTATAATTCAAGAAAAATTGTTTTCTTAGCCAACATCATTTATACAACAACAACAACAAACCCACTATAATTCCACAAAATAAGGTTTGAGAGGATAGAACGTACCCAAATAAGGTCTATAGGATAAAATATGCAGAACTTACCATACTTAATTTTGCTCTTCATTGAACTTTTGGTCCTACTATATGTACTTGGAAAGATAAAATTTCTAAAAAAAAGTTTGATAATGTTTATTGGGTCAAAAATTGATCATTCGGTCACACTTATTATAGGCAAAGTGTTCTTCTTTTCTGCTCATTACATGCATCACCATTTATATACAAGGTTGCTTCTGATTTTTGACTAATTAACAAAACACACATATTCATATGATTTCATATCCCGAGAAAAACTTAATACTCCTTCCGTTTTTAATTACTTGTCCATTTTTGAATCGACACATATATTAAGAAAATAATGATTGACATAGTGAATTTACCATTTCACTCCTATTAATTATGAAGTGGATGAATTAAAAACTTAAGATTTTCAAAAAGTTCAAAGTAATTAATTGAGGGTATAATAGATTAAAAAAATTGTTCTTTCTTGATTTGTCAAAATAGACAAGTAATTAGGGACAACAAAAAAGGGAAAAGTGGACAAGTAATTAGGGACAGAGTGAGTAGCATTAAGGTAAGGAATAAGACACAAGTACCCCCTAGACTATGACCAAAATCTAGAGACACACCTTAACTAAACTAAGATTCTATTACCATCCCGAACTCATTTTTTTGTAATTTTGTACATCTTTTTGGCTTACGTGACATCCAAGCATCTCCTATGCGCCTCAACTACGTAGAGTCACGGAGTATGCCACGTAAGCCAAAAGGTGTATAAAATAACAAAACAAATGAGTTCAGGGGTAATAGAACTTTAGTTTAGTTAAGGTGTGTCTCTGAGATTTTGGTCATAGTCTAGGGGTACTTGTGCCTTATCCCTTATTGTAATATTGAAGATTTAATTTATATTTACTCAAAATAAATTTTTAACCCATTTAAATCTAAGTTTTATTTGTCTCTTAATGATATTAAGACTTTGTTCAAAATCTTAATGATTAAGACATTTAAATTAAATAAGTGTTAAAATCCTAATGTGAGCAAATGCTCTTAATTGGCTAAAGAATGAACGATTTAGGTTCAAACTTTGATTAAATGAAAGCAATACGATTATTTAATAGGTATTTTGTATGAAAAATTTTCACTATCACTCTATCCATAACTATTAACCACCTTTGTCATCACAATTACCATCATCACCAACTACCAGCCATCCTTGCCATCAAAACCACTGTTGGCAACCATATTATTGTCAACCAATATTATTAGTCACTACCACACTTATAATCACTATTAGCCACTATCACCACTGTGACCAATCCCTACCACCAGTCATCTCCATTATCACAATTAGCACCATCCTCAACTACTAACAGCAATCAATTCTACCATCACAATCACCATCACTAATACCAACCGTCATTATCATGTGAGTCACCACACCACTAACTATTTCCACCATCATAACTATTATCGCCACAAATACTAGCCACTAACACCAATCATCACAACTATAAATAATCTACATCATCACTAGCGAACATACATATTTGTATATAAAATAATAATTTTATTATATTATATTATATTATATATATATATATAATTTTATTATATTATATTATATTATATTATATATATATATATATATATATTCAAATATTTAACTACTTTTTATCTAAATTGTATATGTATTATCATTAAAAATAAATAAAGATAACTTATTAAGGTGTTGAAGACAAATAATTTTAGGGAAACTTACAAAAATTTCATACATTTGAGGGCTAATTACATCCTATCCCAGAAGCTTCCCCAATAATAAAAACCCCAAATTTTTTATTGCTCTCGAATACATTCATTGGATGTCTGATACATTGCAAAATATACATTACTTAATGAGAGGTATATATCCGAGAGGGGATAGTTATTAGTGATATCTCTTGATTGATCTTCCATATCTTAGTATCTATTGAGCCTAAGAGTGTTAACCAAGCGTTAAAAGATCCTAAATGGTGTGCTGCCATGAATGTGAAGTTATAAGCTCTTAAGAGTCAAGGCACATGGTCTCTTGTACCAGCAAATTCTCAAGCTAAGCCCATAGGATCTAAGTGGATTTTTCGGGTTAAATATAACTGAGATGAAAGTATTAGCCGTTATAAAGCTCGACTTGTTGCTAGAGGTTTCTTGTAGCGTGTAGGTGTTGATTATGGTGAAACATATTATCCAGTAGCAAAGTATATTGCAGCACGTGTTATTCTCTCATTGGCTGCCACGTTTGACTGATCACTTCGTCAATTAGATGTTAAGAACGCCTTCTTACACGGTACGCCTTCAAATGTGCATTCAAATTTCCTAATCTTAATGCAAATAAATGGTGCATAAGTCATCTCTTTTAATTTCATCTAGTGAAATTCTCCCTCAATTTTTTTTCTTTTCCATATCGATTTTTTCTCAAACCATACCAAATATCTCAGATCTATTTCATCATTTTCATTCAAAATTCACTATATCGTTAATACACAAAGAAAATAATTTAAAAAAATATGATGTTTATAGTTGTACCTGAAATCTTGGCTAAAAATCGGGCGTTTGACATAGGTTTCTCCTCCCCCCATCTTTTTCCTTTTAGTAGAATTGCTCAAATAGAGAGCAACACCTTTCAAACTCTTCAAATATAAATAAAAATTCAGCAACTTTCTATTTAGGCGTGCAAAAAACTCAATTTTCAGTCTAATAATATTTGTTCAATGTGGTATTAGACAAATATAAAGGGTATTAGGTGGCGCATATAATATAAGTGTAAAGTTTAAATATCTGTAATTGATTCAGTAAATAAATTTTGTACTATTTTTATAACTGATAAATAGTAAAGTCAACCCCTTGACCTTTGGTAATACCCAAAATTCATCTTAAAAAGTATAAGAAATCGTCACAAATATAATTCAAATTTTTAAGTATGAAATCAATCCCACATAAAATTATTTTAGTCACACTTCTGTATTACCAAGAAAATCAATACAAACAACTTTTTTGAGTTCAAATATTTAATTTGTTGGGATAAGGCATAAGTACCCCCTGAATTGTACCAAAAATCTCAGTGACACACCTAAACTTAACTAGGGTCCTATTACCTCCCTTAAACTATTTTAAAATGAAATAAATACACCATAAATATTGGCATGCCATAGAGAGCGTGCACACTCTCTATAAAGGCAAGTGAGAAACAAAAAAATAAATAAGAAAACTTCCATTAGTATTTGACACATGTCCATTTTTAATTGGTCATTTTACAATTAGTTAATACACATAATTATTGACCATAAAACTTTATATATATA
>NW_006239133.1:540793-545515 GCF_000226075.1 Solanum tuberosum
ATATATATATATATATATATATATATATACACACGCATGCGCGCACATAAACACAACTATTTCTATAATTAAAATATTATCGTGATAATTATTATAAATAAATTGGAGCAATATCTCTCCAAAAGATAACTCCATTTTTTTATGTGTGAAAAATAAAATAAATATTTTTTACTTTCAATAGAAATAAATTTAGTACTTATTAGTCATATATTCTCATTTATTATGGTAAACATTGTAAAAAAAAAATATGACTCTTTGTTATCCTTATTGACATCTCATTTACGTTATTAGAAAGAAGATTAGTTTATATATATAATTTTTCTTTAACACTTTAAACACAAATTTGTTATTAAGAGAATTAAATGATGGAATTTAAAGTTTTTCTCGATAAATTATAAGAGAGTTAAAGAAATTATTTTTTAGTTCTTTATATATATATATATATAAACTTGATTATTTTTATAATAAAATTTTATAATGCCTCTATTTATAGGATAATAATATCAAATTCCAAATGATATCATGAACATGACTATTAATATAATTTAAGAGTTATGATCAAGTCATGAAAGTAAGGAAAATAAAGACAATTAAATGTCAAATGATATTATGAACATAATTATTAATATAATTTAGGAGTTGTGATCATCAAAAGTCATGAAAATAAAGACAATGAAAATTTTCTATTAAAAATATAAATAAATGAAGGAGTAGTAATTGACATATTCATTTTTGTACAACAATAAGAAATATATAAATAGGAAAAATTGTCAAAAAAAAGTGAGAAAAAAAAAAGATAAATATGATTCTTGGCCAAAAAAAGTGTCACAACACTTTTCTTTTATCTAGATAATTTATATGTTGGTAAAGAAAGTAAGATTCAGAGAGACCAACAATTTTACTAAATCATTTTTATCCTAACTAAATAATTTTGCATTTTGAGTTCGGACCCAACAAATCATAATAGTAATCTCTGAAAATTTCAAAAACTTAAGAACTTCTAACCTTTACATTCCCGTTTTCTATCATTATAATTAATAAAAAATTGATCCGCATAACTATAAAATTATATCTACATACTTTCTTGAGTAGGATACATGTATATGTTAACTCCCTTTTCTATTTTATTTTTAAAAATATCCAGACCTGAAAACACGCTAAGTTAAACTTACAACAACAATAACAAAAATCATAAAAATAAACTTAACTAATCAAGTAAAAACCTTCAAAAATATTTAGTTATGAGTTAAAGAGCAAAGAAGGAACCTACAAAGAGACGCAAAGAGAAAAAATCAAATCATTTTTTCTAAAAGAAAACTCATGATTCGTATAATCAAGAATCCAAAAAAATAATTAAATATATAATTACAGTAGAAAAATGTGATAACGAAAATATGCAAAAATGAGATAATGAAAACATGTCAAATCATTTTACCTCGTAAAATAAAACTATGCAAAAATGTCTAATATTCTTAATTGTAGATCTCTCTCCTGCAAAATCAGATCAAAGAAGACAAAAACTTAACCAACCAGAGAGACAAAAAATGAAAAATAAGAAAAATGAAAATAAAATAATTATCATATATGTCTCAAAATATGTTTTTATAAGTGTAATTTTGAGGAGTTATTAATTTGTACATTAAATAATTTGAAGGTTATGAACATGAAAGGTTAGGAGTTATAGATATTACTAAATTAATTATGTAATTGAAGAGGTATGAATTAAAGAGAGGGTTTTATAAAATAAAATAATTGAAAAAAATAAGACAAAATGTCAAAAAAAAAAACACAAAAAAATAAATAGGACCCTTGGCCATTGAGAGGTGTCACATCACTTTTTTTTTTATCTAGCTTTATATATGTATATAGATTCATATAAAATAAATATTGCAAATTGATAAGTCATAATGAAAATGATCATAATTTCAAAGTACTAAATCATGCTAAAATAAGTCTAATACATATAAATTACATGATTAAACATTAAAGAAAAATTTAAATTAGATTATGTATTTTAAATGTCTAAACCAATATAAAACGCTAAAGAATAAATATTCAACATTATTGTCATTCTTAGTGTTGAATTAATTTATTTTGTTAGCGTTAGTGTTGATTTGATTTCGAATTGAGCTTTATTAGAGTTACTAATATCTATGGACTATAACCTTTATTGGACCATTCAAAATTTTAAATCTCAAAAAAACTTGATAAAATATGTTAAAAGATAAAAATTATGAAAACGTATAAGTAATATTTAGAAATTACATCAAATTAAATATTTTTATGTATAAAATAAATTTTAAAAATTATATATATAATGTCAGGTTGGTTTAGTCTCGGTTTGACTTTTTTTAGTTAAAACCAAACCAACCCAAGTATAGTCGAATTTTTTTTTCCAATACCAAACCATTAATCAAAAAAAAAATTCGTTTTGACTCAATTTACGATTTGATCCTTTAAAATGTTCTATCAAAAATTCATCCTTTAAAATGTTCTATCAAAATCCTAGAGAAGAAATTAAGCTAATCATAATTAATATTGCTCAAAACACAACTAGAATTCATAATCAACAAGAAATATAGAAAGAAGGTAAAGTTTGTCACCGAATTCCGTTAGCCTAGCTCCCTGTGGGTTCTTGTCATCTGCCATCTGTTAAACGAAAAGACATATCGCTCAAGATTGAGTGATTTTTCCGTTTTGGTTAAATAGCAAAACAAGAGGCCCTTTTGCATTTTTGAGGGGGAAAAGTGGCTCTTTTGACTTCGGATTCAAAAATAGCATGTCCCCGTAGAAAATAGGTAATGAGCTTAAAACATTCAATATAACGATATAAACCTCACAAATATGATCAAGATATGATGCGATAATGTACTAAACTTATAGGCTTTGCATAACAGATGAAATATTTATTATTCGGTATTTAAACTCGACATACATAATATATTGTTAGTTATTACATGATAAAATATGAAGTAAAATGGATGCTGCAACACGTAGATAACCTACAGATAAAAATGTCTTTAAATTATACAATTTAAATGACAATCATGCATAATTATTTAACGCACAATAATTTTTGCGTTCTTATTTACCGCACAATAACTTAAGTATTATTATTATTATTATTAATACTCACGGGATAAACAATTCATACAATATAATCTATATTATTATTATTATTATTATTATTATTATTATTATTATTATTATTATTATTATAATAATAATATTATATTACATCATATCATCATCATTCATTCATATATATATATATATATATATATATATTGGAAGCTCAAAAGTGTAAAATTGGATTACCATTTTTATCCTTACTCTAAATTAAAATGTTATAAATTATTTAATTAATTAAATATTAGGTAATAAAAACATAAAGAATTTGAAGAGTTTGAAATTAATAACGAAGCTTTATGTCAAATATATAATCTCATCACTTGTATTGAGTTGACTAATAATCGGAAGAATTATTTCAGATGTCTCACATGCTTTTGATTTCTTTCTCTACTACACGAATTTTATCATTAACAATTTTATTCATTTACTAACAACTTATAGTGACATTGTGAAATTTAAACCATTATTATGAGCCATTAGAACGATTGATATGATATCAATTTGTCATTCTTTTTCTCTCACTTTTATATTTAATTCGATGTACTTTCCTTTTAGTTCTATAAATTTTCTTTAAATGTATCTTTTTATATTATTTTCTTTTTCATTGTTAAAATATTGAGAAATGATACAAATATGGTTGGTGGTGTATTTGTAGATGAAACTGCACGAAGAGATATCATGCACAAAGGTGCTAGAAGACTAGAAATATGAGGGATTTTATCTTTTTCAATATATTGATATTTTTTTTCAATTTAAGAAAATGTTATTAAAATATGTACAAGATAATAGTTTATTATTTTAAATAATATAAATTTATAAGAATTATTATGGGATAAACGTGCCCAAATATTAGTACGTTAAAATCAAGAAACTCGTAAATTGAAAAGTTAAATTACCTAAATATCCCTTTCAAAGTGGGAACTCCAAAGTTAAAATTTAAAAAACCTCACATCCGTAGAAATATTCAACCTCTGTTTCAATTGTTTGTCCTATTTTTCTTTTTAATTTGTTTTTAAAAAAATCTCTTTCCTTTTTTTTGACAACTATTTAGTTCCAACTTTTCACGTGACATGTTTAAACCACAAGATTAAAGAACATTTTGATACATTTGACATATCTTAATTTAAGACCACAAAATTCAAAAATCCTACTATTTACTTTCTTAAATTCCTTGCTACGCATGACTCTTGTTTTCATTTGCATTGTTTGCTATATATATGCAATAAAACTCTCCTTTTCAACGCGACATACAAGGGTGACTAATGTGACAGTAAATCAGAGGAATCTGCTTCTTTTTTTAATACTAGATAATGTTGCCCATGCTATGCACGGGCCTAATAATATAAATGGTATGTTTTGGGGCAAATAACCGAATTTTTGAAGAAATTGTTTGCGTGGATAAAGGAATAAATTTTTTTATCACAAACTTGTACTTTCTTTGACGCTATTTAAGGCATAATAAGACTACCCACATACAACATTTTTGAAATATTTTATGTTGTCAATTATCATGATTTATAGTATTTTTACGATAGATTCACTTCAAGAATCAGTGGAATTTTTTGTATTTTTTTCAAAACATATTTTATA
>NW_006239133.1:545628-546632 GCF_000226075.1 Solanum tuberosum
TAAATATAAAAAAACTAAAAAAAATAAGACAAATAAATTAAAATGGACTCAATATATGTTATTTTTGTTGTCTCAATTTACGTGACACAAATGAAATTTGGAGAGTCATCCAAATTTTCATTTTTTGAAAAAAATGTTTTAAGTTATTAATTATTGGATTTATAATATTTTTATGTAACTTTCAAATAACGTACATTACTGGTCACTTTGTCCTAATTTATGTGATATGGATAAAATTACAAAATTAACCCATTTAAAATGTCTTTCAGATATTTTAAGTTATTAATTATTATTATTTATAATACTTTTTTGGTAATTTTAAAATGATATGTGTTATCTTTTTTTGTCCCAATATATGTGAGCCTGATAGAATTCTGAGAGTCAACCTATTTTATTATATAACTTTTAAATATTTTTAAAATTGGTAATTATTAAAGCTTTTTAAGTCATTTGTAAATGATATATGTTGCTTCCTTGATTGGGACTTTTCCATTTGTGACATATATATATATTATTTTAAAAGGGAGTTTATGTCCAAGTATAATGTTCAAGATTGAGACTTTTAAAAGGGAGTTTATCCCCAAGTATAATATATAATATTCAAGATTGGGACTTTTCCCAATCTTGAATTCTACTATATTATACTTGTGGGACTTTTAAAAGGAAGTTTCTTCAATATTATATATTATATTTATTATATAGTAGAACTTGGGCATAAACTCCCTTTTAAAATAATAATTTATTATATAGTAGAATATATATATGTCACAAATGGAAAAATCTCAATCAAAGAAGCAACATATATCATTTACAAATGACTTAAAAAGCATTAAAAATTACAATAATTACCAATTTAAAATATTTAAAAGCTATATAATAAAATAGGTTGACTCTCAGAATTCTATCAGGCTCACATATATATACACTCCCTTTTATTATATTACTATATATAATAAGTGGGAATATCTACTACTTAGCACATGACAAGTGTTGGATGATATGTG
>NW_006239133.1:547303-547427 GCF_000226075.1 Solanum tuberosum
TATCTAATAAAATACGTTGACTCTCAGAATTCTATCAGGTTCACATATATTGGGACAGAAAAAATAACACATATCATTTTAAAGTTACCAAAAAAGTATTATAAATAATAATAATTAACAACTT
>NW_006239133.1:547432-554578 GCF_000226075.1 Solanum tuberosum
AAAAAGTGCAAATTTGGATGACTCTTTAAATTTCATTTTTGTCACATAAATTGAGACAACAAAAATAACATATATTGGGTCCATTTTAATTTATTTGTCTTATTTTTTATATTTAAAAATTGCGTAAAAATACTATAAATCATGATAATTGACAACATAAAATATTTCAAAAATGTTGTCTGTGGGTAGTCTTATTATGCCTTAAATAGGGTCAAAGAAAGTACAGGTTTGTGATAAAAAAACTCATTCCTTTATCCACGCAAGCAATCGCTTCAAAAACTCGGTTATTAGCCCCAAACATACCATTTATATTATTGGGCCCGTGCATAGCACGGGCAACATTATCTAGTAGTAGAATAGAATAAGAAGAAGAAATACCTCTATATTAGCAAGTAGAAATAAAATGTGTAGATAGCCAACTTTTCTTCAGGCAAGAGCATCACCATCACTCACCTCTACGCGCGCTGCATCCCGTGAATCTAGACACCAACACTTATAGTTGGATCTTGATATCTCTAAGAGCTCATTAGGCGTCATGTTCTCGTGTGCCATGGATTTCCATGGATCAGAGCTACTGCTAAAGCTTAGAGCTGGTGAATTTGATACCCTAATAGTCCCTTCCATTGGGTGGTCTTGTGAGCGGATCCTCTTGTACAACCGCATGACAGACACTGAATCTTGGTAAGGATCATGGAAACCAACTTGAATATCATATCTGTTTCGGTCCAAAAGTTTCAGTTAGCATAGCACGGAAGAGGGCCTGAATTGCCTCGTTCAAGCTCCATGTAAACAAGAAACCAACAGTGACTGAACATTTTCTTCGCTAGCAGGGGGATATCAAAGTTAAACGAACCATGGGAATATAATGGACAAACCTGACCAACAAAAATACGAAGATAAAATAAAACTAAACATGAGAGTGAGCAAGTTGCTTGCCCTAGATAAGTCTTGGTTAGGTATTTCAGAGAGTGGCTGACGAAATTGGTCTTCATCAGGGGGCGATATGTTGCAGTATCTCTGCATAGAATGAAAGCAAGACATGAGTATTTCAGGCCATGGATAGGGGGATGCATCTCGTGCAGAAAATATCTCCAAGGCATATGGAAATCACTTTTCCATATACCCAACTTGACAGAAAAATACAGAGAACATGAACAATTGATATGATAATTGTTACTTTTATCTTCATCTCTTCTGTTCGAATTTGTCAAAATGGATTACAAGAAAAGTCAGCACAAGCTCGCTGATCAACTTTCTGTGACAACCACATATTCTCCCATTGATGGAAGGAAATCAAGGCATCATGGAAGGACTTAAATGAACAAGTTTATGAAGTTCTAACCTTGACTTTTACGCTAACACATTTATTAGGTACCGACCTTGAATTTTAACAAATATACACATTTTTTAATAGATCCAAATTTCTTGAATTTGTTTTTACAGGTTTCACCACACATAAAAGTGAAACATAACTATTATTGATACTGATGCATAGCAATTCAGCATGCTGAGTGATTACAACATCCAGAAGATTCTCACAAGTGAGGTGTAGGGAGGGGAGATGTACACAGACCTTACCCCTATGCTTCTGAGGTAGAGAGACTGTTTCCGATAGACCCTAGGCTCGAGAAAATCATTTTACAGGAAATGGATTAGGCCAGAAGGATTAAAATGGATGGTGCTGGACATAATTGCTTATATTGAAATCATGATATAACCAAATTCTGCATAAAAATAGCTAGACTCTTAACTTTATTTTTATCTGTATAGAGATTCTAACTTCTTGATGATGTGGGAGTTCAAAACCAGTTCATGTAGAGGAGTCAGAAATTTATCTTCTTGGGTGGGGTGGGGTGGGGGAGTATCATGGTACTTGGGGTGGAGTAAATATTTGGATGATCCCAGCAAGTAGAAGGATCAACGTACCAGCATTTAGAGGAACATCAAGAAAAAACCTTAGGGGTTGGAAATTACACAAAGAGGGCCATTTAACGCCTTACCTAAGTGAGCAAACAAAAAACATGCAGCAAGGGCCTCGCAAAAAATACTAGGCTTCTTGACATCAGTACCTGATTAAGCGAGTTAATAGGTCCATATCAAGAACAAATCTTCTTCAACTTAAGCATTAATGCTCCACCCACAACAATAGTCAATTATAAGCTACTCCCTTTCTCTTTTTCTTTTTAAGAACGGTGTTGTCCACGCCAAATTGCGCGCAACTTGACTATTTTGGTGCTCTTAAAGAAGCATGTTATGTCAAATTATGGATAAACAAGCCGTCCATGTTAATGTATGGCAGTGAATGGTGTAATACACCTAATACAGATCAGGACCATGTCTGGACATAATAATACAGGATTCAAGGTTCCGAGAAAATGACTTTCATTTATTAGAAAGGAAAAAACAACATAAACTTACTTCCAAAGATGATCAGGATAATTCATTTTCAAGCAATCCAGGTGTTTCTCAAGGTTATGGCCAACAAGTACTTTTGCTCTTCCACCATCCAATCTTACTCTACTAATTGACTCTCCATTGTGAAGAATCTGGAGAATTCTCTCCCGGACTTCATTCAGAGGCATGGCATCTCATAGATTTACCTCCGTTATACCAGTAATTTCATACCTGGCACACAATGATGAGGAAGTATGAAAAGGTGCAATGCTAAAAATGTTACCACAAACTATAAATATATATGTTAATTTGCCAGCAGATACCTATAATCAGTCACAGGAATCTGAGGTAGAACAAAAGTGTGAAAAATAAGCTTCTCATCTTCGTCAACTAGGCATACCCTTGCACAAAGGTCTAGAGAGCAATCACTTCCCCCTCCAACCATTTCACAATCTAGGGCAACTGCTTCCCGATTTCTTATGCTGCTAATTCCATTACTTATATCCACTTCGTCTTCTGAATAAAGCATCTCTATTGTATCCTACAACAATTATAAATACACATTCCAGCAACTAAACATACATCTAGAGTATCTAAGTGCAACTGAATGACTGATTCTTGAGAATGCATCCAGAGAGAAAAGTCATCAACTCACAATGGGTCGAGGAGTGGCTAGATGACACATTTCCTCATGCTCGTTGAGAGAGTCCACGCTGCTGCAGATTTTCAGACACAAAATGCAGCCTCTTTCCGCAAAGATGCTTGAACATTTCACTTTGGACAATGGACCTAAATGTTTAGTGAAAAGAAAGCTTAGAGAGCATTTACACCTAAAGAAATTCATAGTCTAAGCACAATAACTGACCAGCAACGTGCTCCCTTAGTGATTCAAACGATTTGCAATGCTTGTTACAAACACCACATTTGGGGTCATGAACTGAATGATAAGACATTTTTATATGTTCAATGAGATGTTCCTTCTTCTTATACTGCTTGAAACAAGCAGAACACTTGTGCCTGACATCACATACAGAACATAAGCAAACACATTCAGGCAAATGAAAATCAAAATTTTATACAAGATTATGTCTTTACTCCTTCCATCCACAAACAAATACTAACAAATTCAAGCACCCAATTGTGTGACCTAGTGGTCAACGAAGTGGGTTGAGAACATGAGGTCTCAAGTTCAAATCTCAACACATACAAAAACACTAGGTAATTCTTTCCACATGTATACCGTAAAACTAGTCGAGGTGTGGGAAAGCTGGTCCGGACACCCCACTTGTAAAAAAAAAGAAGACAAATTCGAAGTATAATGGTGAAAGCATCTATTGAAAAGGACAAAAAGAAGAAATTGTTTTGACTTATTAGTATCGCAATAACAGGGTTTAGACTTTAGGAAAGTGGATTGTTAACTTATATGAACAAATTAATAAGCAAAAACAAAAACCCCATTAGTATCTCCATTGCAGTTGCAATTACCTTGTAGTGGAGAGGGGTTGCAGAGGAACTTCTGAGGGTTCGAATTCCATTGGAATTTGAATGAACTCCGCTGAAACTGAAAGTCGAATTAAAGAAAGTAAAAATGGACATGAATTGAGTAATCATGCATACAAATATTCTCATTTTTTTGCTTGGTACTAAATTGAGTATGCAATTGCAATTTGCAGGTCCCTCCATAAAGGAAGAAGGTACAATTTAGTCCCAATAATTTAGTATTCATATCATTTTTAATCATATTCTGATTCAGCCCACTTAATCATATGTTGATTCAGTCCATTAAGTATGTCTGGTTTTTAGGTCTAAATCTTAACTATTTACAATCAGAATCAGATCTGTAGGAGCGTCTTAATAACATTCAAACATATTTAATACGCGGTAAAAGAAATCATTGTCTCCTCTCTCTTCTTGCTCGATTTTGCTCTCTCTACAAATTTTTTCCTCTCTTTTCTCAACTAAACATCATTTTTTTCCTCTTAAACTGGTAAGTTTTCATAATCTTTACAAGTTGCGCGAAAACTAGACTATAACCTCTATTGGACCATTCAAAATTGTAAGTCTCAAAAACTTGAAATAATATGTTAAAAGATAAAAAGTAAAAGAAATATTTAGAAATTATATCCAAGTAAATACTTTTACGTATAAAATAAAATATAATGCCGGGTTGATTTGGTCTCGGTTAACTTTTTTTAGTTAAAACCAAATCAAATAAAGTATAGTCACGTTTTTTTTTCATATACCAAATCAAGTCAAACCAAACTATTAGTCTAGTTCTTTTCCAATTTGACTTGATTTGCAATTTTGTTTAATTTTCGGTTTGATTTTGTACATTCCCAAAGAGAGGTATGAGATTGTGAGAAGAGAGGACAACGATCATGATGATTAACATAATAGTATTTGAATGTTTGTATGAGGAACTACAGGACATTTATGAAAAAATTAATGAAGTTGTTTAGGCTCGTCAGGACAAGAGAGAGGAAAGCGGTGTATTTGCACGTTCAGGATGGAGGTAATTGGTCAAGATGGCGGTGGTTGGCAACGGCGGAGTCAAAATTAAGAATTTGGGGTAGGGGTGTACAAAATCGAACCGAAAACCGAACCAAATCGTAAACCGAGTCAAACCGAAAAAAATACCCGATTAGTGGTTTGGTTTGACTTGGTTTGGTATTGGAGAAAAAAAACCCGACTATATTTGGGCTGGTTTGGTTTCAACTAAAAAAAAAACAACCAGAGACCAAATCAACCCGACATTATATATATAATTTTAAAATTTTATTTCATACGTAAAAATATTTACTTTGATATAATTTTTAAATATTTCTTATACTTTTTCATAGTTTTTATCTTTTAATATGTTATTTCATGTTTGAAAGTTAGAATTCTTAATTGTCCAATAAAGATTATAGTCCATAAATGTTGGTAATTATAATAAAACTTAAATCAAAATCAAATTAATACTAATGCAAAAAGAAAATCAATTCAACACTAAGAATGACAATAATATTGAATATTTGTTCTTTAGTTTTACATAGGTTTAGGCAATTAAAATACATAATCTAATTTTAATTTCCTTTAATATTTAGTTAGGTAACTAATACTTATTAAACTTATTTTAGCATGATTTAGTACTCTTAAATTATGATCATTTTCATTATGACTTAATAATTTGTAATATTTGTTTTGCGCGTTTCATTATTATTTTTTTTGTTGGATATTTTAGTGTCATTAATCATATCATATTTTGTGTAACTTTCTTAAGAAACGCCTTAAATAGTTGTATTTTGGTAGGACTAAAGAAATATTTGAAATACAAGTAAATTATATGCTTGTATGAATACTTTACCGGAAAAATCCGAAAATCCAAAAACCCAAAAAAATCCGAGGTTGAAAAACCCGAGTTTTATTGGTTTGGTTTGGTTGGTTTATAAATTTAAAAACCCGACACAAATGGTTTGGTTTGATATTTGAAAAACTCGAACCAACCCGGCCATGTACACCCCTAGTTTGGGGGTTCTAAATTTTAGGACAGAAGAGAAAAATATTGCAAAACATGTTTCCTTGAATAAATAAAAAAAAGGTTTGAACCTACAACACTAGTATGAAAGGCAATCCACCGATCATTCTTTACCATTGAGTTGTCAATCTTTTTGTTGGGGATTCACAAGTTAATATACATATATATTATATATTTATTCAATTTCTAATACAAATACAGGATCTACGAAAAAATTAGTG
Organism: Solanum tuberosum; assembly: GCF_000226075.1. Lineage (NCBI taxonomy): Eukaryota > Viridiplantae > Streptophyta > Magnoliopsida > Solanales > Solanaceae > Solanum > Solanum tuberosum. Next base: position 553,565 of record NW_006239133.1, read on the forward strand.
GATTCATCCAAACCAAAGAAGATCCACCTAACTCCGCCTCTAGTGGTTGGTCAAGATAAGTCTAAGGTGTAACTGTTCGTGAAGAATCTAATATCTAGTTCATCAATTCCATAGTTACAAAACGTAATTGACATAATAGGTAGACATGGATGGGCTATAAAAATATCATTTCCCCTTAACTTCTGAAAGATACGTCTAATAATTAATTAAAAGTTAAGATTAAAGCATAGAGTTCCACATTAACAGTAGCTTAATTAGCACATAAATTAATTGAACTGCTAAAATATATCTTTCAATAGCCATAAGCCCATAATCCATTCCAGCATATTTCCTCATAGATAAAATAATTAGTAGTAAAATGGCCTAAACCTGCAAAATACACAAGCATTTTCAGTCAAAAAATGTATAATTTGTGTAGAATTTGGTGTTATACCATTCTAGGAAGAGAACAAATTCAAGTTTATAAAAAAATTCCCTAAACATACTATGACATAACAATAATTTCACGACTACAAAAAATGACATTCACCCCTCTCCCCACTCACCCCCTGTGCCAAACCCCCATTCCCGCTACCCCGTCACCTTACCACTAGGGGCAGAGCTAGAAATCTATATACAGGTTCGACCAAATTTAATAACTTCAATTCAAAATTTGTTTTTATATTAAGAAAATTCATTTAATATGTACAAAACTTAAATTTAAAACCAATTACCAATCACATCCCCTAGAAATTACAAACCATAAAGTTCAAATCACGCCTTTAATCATACTCCCAATTCCCAACAACCACCTCATATACAATTTTCATAGTATATGTCTAGATTATATCAAGCATAAGATGACATATTACCTAGGATATGAAGAAGTATGATGACCATAGTAGTGAGGTTGCTCCATCATCATGGATCTTCTCATTGAATAATTGTATGGACTCATTGGCATTGTGTTACAGTAGTCATGGCCACGACTATAACCATAGCCGTGGCCATGGCCGTAGCCGTCGCCATGGCCCC
>NW_006239133.1:554648-591474 GCF_000226075.1 Solanum tuberosum
CATGGCCGTAGCCGTAGCCATGGCCATAACCATTATAAGAAGGACGATAATGTGTTGTGGGAGTAGTAAGAGAAGGATGCTTGAGCTTTACATGTACTATTTCTGCATGTTTTCCTGTTCCTTTTAATGCCTTCACTAATAAATTTGGATCAACTTCTCCACATACATTTACTTCTCCTTTTTCTGCATTTATTGTCAATGCATACACTCCTACACATACACAAAAAAAAGAAGATATTTCACTAGTAAGAAAAGACAATTCAACTCTCAATCTTAAATGCTATGAACAAAAATATCAAATTTCATTAAATTTTTTTATAATTATTGTGTTCGGACTAACTTACATGTAATTTAATTCAATTAATTTAGAAATTAAGCAAATTATCTAAAACCAACAAGCAAGTGAAAATGAGTTTTATCCGGGTCGATGAAGCAATAACTCATTGTTTAGCCTAAATTGATTCGAATTAAACATGAGATCGACAAGTTATTATAACTTATCTCATTTGTTAATCCAGCCTATTTTTAGTCAACTAAATATAATTCAACTCGTTAATTAGACACCTTTGTTTGCTTATTCCTTTTTAAGATGGGTTCAATCAACTAATTAACTCCATCAAACTCCTCAATAAATACCAATAACATGTCGTGACCACTTACCCTTATTTACTGTAAACTAAAATAAGCGACGTTTATTTAAATAATGTGCGGAATTAATTAGTGATATATAAGCATGTTACCGCATACGGAGCTCAACACTTCCACCATCTTCATCTTGCACGCATCGCAATGGACATCCACTTTCAATATGCAACTCTACAAAAATACAAAACAAAATAAACATTACACTAAAATTAAATTTTACAAAACCAATCCTAGGGTTAATGCAAATGTTTAAGAAAACAAAGGTTGTGATGGTGGAGTGGTAAATACTCCTTCATTAGTAATCAGAGATCTTGAATGACATATATAGCCACATATAGCGTTCCCCTAAAAATTATACTATATATATATATATATATATAGAAAATTGTACAAAATATATAGGTCAAAAATTATTTTTTCATACATATATATATTAATTCTTGGATATCCTTAACAAAATCTCTTACTGCACCACTGTAAAACAAACTGTAAGTATGAAATTGTCTTTGGTAGAAAACACTTGAACTTTAAAGTAAGACTTCTGGAGTTAGTTAAATCCCAAAACAGATACAGAACACTAAGTGAGAAATAAAAGTAACGAAACAAAGGATTTTTGTTTTTATTACTTACCACGTCTGCAAAGGGCTCCATGAAAATTCGTTTCTTGAACGTCTAAACAACTGATAAAATGAAAAAGAAAGATCAAATAATTAAAATCAAAGTTATATCCAAATGTTTATAACAAATCAAAAGGAGAAAAAAATTCTAGTAAGTACTACTTAGTAATATTTAATTATTTTTGTCCACAAATAAAATTATATTATTATATAAACTAAATACTCAATGACCATGAGTTTTACATAACTTGAATGTACATAGATTAGAGTAAATGGAGACCAAACTTGTAAAGAATATTAGAGAAACTAACCTTCCAATGAACAGTCAATTATGAGGGAAAAAAAGTAATTAGAGAATAAAACATTTGGTGAAGATGGGTGCTAATTAAGGTAGTATTAATTACGAAGTCATATTTAGGAGTGATTTTCTAAGATTTCCATTTTTTTATTTATTTAGTTAAAATCAAGCAAAGATTTATTCATATATAATATATGGAAATATATGATATGATAGATCCCATCTTCTTATAATATAGTCAAGTATTATTTGCATTTCCTTTCTGAGAAAAGGTATTTTTAATATCCTTACCAAAATTATCTTAAAATAGAGAATTTTAACTTGTATGTGAAAAAAAAAGATTTTTTAATATTATTACCAAAAGTATCATGGAAGAGAGAATTTTAACTTGTTTGCTAAAAAATATTTTTGTACATCTATATTTATGTATCATAAATTAATAATAAAGAAATAGTATGTGATGGTAACATATATTAATGCCTAAAATTACGCATTAATTTATTCATTGTTGTAAGTTGAATTTGTTTCTTTCCCTTTTGTGGTACTAAACATTTTTTTAGAAAATGTCAAATAAGTGGATTTTTTTTTACTTTTTTTTTTTTGTGTTTGATAAGTAAGCAAGATAATATTATATCAAGAATATTTATATGTTACTTAGCAAAATCGAGTGGAGATTTGGTGGTGGCAGGAGGTGGGATGGTCAAGGTGTGAGGATTGGATGAGCTGGAGGCAAACGTCATTTATATTAAGCAACTTGTTTTTCCTACTTCCATTAGTGAAGTCATTTTCCTAATTTTTAAGGAGCTTGTCTTCTTACCGAAATTGTTTTTCGAACATATTGATCAACCAAACATAGAAAAATGTTTCCTCCATACCAAACACACGACAATAGATTTTGTAACTATTTATATATTATTGTTGTTAAATATAATATAATAATTATATTATTATTATTAAATAATTACTCCAATATTTTTTGTTTGTTGTAATGATACTATTTTATTGTAAAGAAACTTTCTGTTCCACTGTCTTTTTTTTGCTTTTGTGATAAAAAATAATAATCTTAAAAGATGAGTATTCTTAAAATATAAGAATCTTTGAATGTAGGTTTTGGAAATATATATGATAGTATATTACAATAATTTGAATTTCAATGGCAATTTATGATAATACAAGTGACGATAATTCGTGTTATGTATGGACTCAATAATATTTGGTTATATTTTTTTATATGATTCATATTTGAATGTACTATTATTTTAAAAGGGAGTTAGAAAACAAGCTACAGGTTATTTTTTAAATTTGAATCATAATTTCAAATTAAATTACAAATTTTCACAGTGAAACACTAATTTTCAAGCATTTTTAAATCTTTTCTCGTCAACAAAAAAAAAACACAATTGTTGCAATCAAATTACCTTTGTCCTTTGGATAAACAACCCATTCTGCTTTACATATTCTCAAATTATTTTTCAATGTCTAAAGTTATATATCAATTAATATGAATATTGTGATAAAATACTCATATTAATTATTAATTTAAAAGGCGTATAAAACTTTAAATGGACAAATAAAAATGAGTAAGAAATATAGATGGTGGAAAAATAAGTAACTTTAATTTCATTTAAAATTTATTAAGAAAATATAACGTAATTTCATTTGGAATTTATTAAAAAGAACTATCTACTAATAAGTACTAATATATGTGGGAATAAGCTAGCTACAAATATATACTGTGAAAATAAACAAACAACTATAGATAAACCAACAACATAAATAGACATGTTGATGATTAGCTACCTGCACACTTATAAATTAGTACTCCTTTCGTCCCATTTTATGTGGCACTTTTCGAATTTCGAGATTCAAACAAATCTAATTTTGATCGTAAATTTTTCATAGATCTTTTAAACATTTTGAATTATCAGTTGTTGTGAGTTATAGTACTTTTTATGTAGTTTACAACTATATAAATTTCATTTCAAAAAAATTGAAGATTTTATGAGCAAATTCCCGAATAAACTTAAACTGTTTGACTCTCAAAAAATGAAAAGAGCCACATAAATTATTAGAATAGAGGGAATAGTAAAAATAGATAGTAAACATATTCCATCTATCATGTTAGATTACTAATGCTCTCAAATGCTTAGGCCGCCTAACAACCAATGTGTGGATAAGATAATATGAGACAAACTTTAGGTGAAATAATAAAAATTGGGTATATCTGATTATAATACCGAGATGAAATAGACTTTGAGTTCAATTCAATATAAAAAAAATTAACTCAAAATAAAAATTGTACAAGCCCACAAAAGAAGACAAAATGTCATTCTAAAAATTAGCTCAAAAAATACCCAAGAATATAAGATGAGAAAATCACCATCCAATAGAACAATACTAACAGTTTTTATTCCACTTTTTCTTTACTACGACAAAATTGTCAATGTAAACTAAAAATGGAATATTTTTTTTAAAAAAATCACCTCACTAATTAAAAAAAGACAAACTCCTTCTAAATATCACTTACGTATAAATTATAACTAAATTATATCAATTTCAATTTTAATTCGTAACTTGTAATAATTACTAGATACAAAGAGTTTGTGGTCAATATATATTTTTTCTTTATTTTAATTTATATGGCACATATAGAATTAAAAGATTTAATCAAAATTTTATATAATTTTTTAAAAATATTTTAAGTTGTCAATTACTGCGATTTATAGTACTTTTAACGTAATTTTTAAATAACATATATTACTTACTTTGTTCCAATTTATGTGGCACATGTGAAACTTTGAGAGTCAACCAAATTTTAATATATTTTTTAAATATTTTAAGTTGTTAATTATTGTTATTTTAAATACTCTTAATTAATGTGATTTTCAAATAATATATGTTAATCTCTCTATCGTAGTTTATGTGGCATATGTGACATCTTGAGTGTTAACCAATTTTTGATATATTTTTTAAAATATATTTTTAAGTTGTTAATTATTGTGATTAATAATACTCTTATCGTAATTTTTAAATAATATATTTTACTTCCTCTGTTTTAATTTATGTGGCACAAGTGAAATTTTGAGAGCTGAACAAATTTTTAATATGTTTTTTTTAGTATTTTATTTTGTTAATTATTGTAATTTATAATATCGTTATTTAGTAATTTATAAATACATAACATACTAAAAAGGAAAATAAGACAAATACAAAATGGAGAAATTATTAAATGTAAATAGAGGAGAAGGGTAAACCAGTCAATTGACTGACTGACATAAGCTCTTCTATTCGCTTCTATATATAATAGAAAAGTAATATTATTGTTTTAGTAATTTATAAATACATAACATACTAAAAAGGAAAATAAAACAAAAAAATTATTAAAAATAAATAGAGAAAAAAGACAAATGATCAATTGATTGACTAACCCTAAGCTCCTCTATTCGTTTCTATATAATATAGAAAAATAATATTTTATTAATTTAGTAATTTATAAATCCATAACATATATAAGAAAAAATAAGATAAATAAATTAATACAAAGAAATTATAAAACATAAATAGAGGAGAAGGACAAATCAATCAATTGACCGACAGACCCTAAGCTCCTACATTTGTTTTTCACTAGCTCTGGGAACGTGCGTTGCACGCTTATTCCATAATATTTCATATAAATTTTGTATTGCAAATGACATATTTTATACCCTTCAAATCTTAGGTATTTAAAAAAAAAAATCCATCACTGTTTCGATAGGAACTACATATATCTTCCTAATAAAAAGAATATACCTTTCACTATAAAATTGACTAAAAGTGCATAAAGTAAAAATAACTAACTATTGCACGCATTCAATATTCAAATGAGGATATTAAAATACCACACGCTAGACTAATGTATAGAAAGCAACAAACCATGGTAAATTCTCAATAATAACAACAACATAACAACATATGTACAATAACAACAAATAAGAAACATAAATGTTAAACTAAACAAATAAAAAGAGACAAGAGAAGAGATCATAGAGATTTTCTCATGTTTTTTTTTCAATTGGTTTAAGTGTGTACATTATTGTGTCAAATGTCACTATTTATAGGATAACATTGAGGAACACAAAGAGTTGTCATAAATATGATATTAATCCATTCGAGATCATCGATGAGACATGAGAGTTAAAAGCATAATGAATATAATTAATGGAGTTAAATACATTTGCACAATGAAGAGTTAGTGGTAATTTATGTATACTAATATGACGATTTACTATTTACTATTTAATATTTAATTTATTAAACAATTTATAACATTTAAATGTAATGTAGAAATAAAACTATAATCTAAGGATAAAATAAGTAAAAGAATTCAAATATATTAAATGTTTAATGGAAAATCATTTTGACTAATTATTAAAATATTCATAGTAACTATGATTATGAAAAATCATTAATATTACTACGTAGAAGATGTAAAGATTGTTGGTTTTTTCTTGCTAATAATAACTTACAATTTAATAATGAGTATTGAATTGTAAAGAGTCAAAATTCATTGAATCCCAAAATAAATATTAAATGTAAAAAATAATATTTTAAATAAATTCAAGAAAATAAATTAAATTAGATATCTTAATTAAGAACTATTCTAAGGAAGTGCAAAAGTCATTAACATTTTTATTAAAATAATATAATTTAATATTTAAATTAAATAGTTAAATATTTTTATAACATTTGAATTTATAATAGCGGTAAAACCATAATTCAACTTTTAACTTTTTTTGCTCCCACTTATAGTAATATGTATAGTATATGTATATGATAATAGAGTAAAGAAATATTATTATTTGAGTAATTTATAAATATATAATATACTAAAAAACAGACAAATAAATTAAAACTAAAAATTATTAGATGTAAATAAAACAGAAGGATAAATCGATCAATTGATTAACAGATTCTAAGCTCCTATATTTACTTCTATATAATAGAGAAAAAAAAAAGACGAACTCCTTCCGAAAATCACTTAGATATAATAAATTATATAAACCAAAAGATTTCAATTTTACTTCTAATCTGTGAGTTGTAATAATTGAGAATACTGAAAAGTAGGGGTGGGAATGGTATGGTACGATACGATACATGAAATTTTTGATATCGTAATTTTGATATTTGGTTTTTAGAATATTATACCATTACCATACCAATTTAATTTGATATGGTTCGGTAGTTTGAAGTTTAATTTCGGTATTCTATGATATAGTAAATCGGTAATCATAGTTTGTTTAATTATGACTAGTATATACTTGTATAATAGAGTATTATGACTTCGACAATTAAAAAAAGTCATAGATGTATCATACTAACACATCACACATGTAAAATATATATTCAAAATAAAGTACAAATAACTCCTTTTGTTAATCAGTTAAATTTCAGATACACTTCAATCAAAATAGAATAGTCAAAGTTTCACCTTCTAAACAACTCCTTTGGTTTATACTAATACTAGGTTGCATATTTGTTAGTATTATATATATATATATATTCGATATTCCGATATGTTTTTTCTAAACATCATATATCGTACCGAATACCACAAAATAAAATAAAATGTATATCATATACCATACCAAATATCATAAAACCAAAACTATAACTATGATATTAAAAATTGAAAAAATTACTTGGATGAATGTCTTTTAATAAATAATTACTGATTTTAGCGATAATTTTTATTTATTACCATTTATAGTAATATATAACAATACTATGTTAAAATCTGCAATATGTATTAAAAGTGAATTATGTATGCAATATATATATATATATATATATATTACAACTCTTTTTTTATAATATATTATGCTTGTTTGGTAAAAAATTGACACATTGTATTATAAGTGTATTAAAATGTGTGATAAATGTATTATCCATCAATAAAACTTGTATTATATGTGAATAATATATTGTTCTTTGTAATATGTATTAAAACTGTATTATAAATGTATTAAAAGTGATCAAGTGAAAAATAAAATGTTATTACTATAAATGGTAAATATTTTTTTATTATAGTATATATTTATGTAAGTTTCCCTTAAAAATTTCAATATAATAAGATAATTCGATATAATACCATAACATGTCCACTCCTACCGAAAATGATACTTTTCTACCCCTCTTAACAGAGGTACGTACGATTACTACATTATTATCGCCCAACCTCTTATTCAAAACCCCACCAAAATTCAATTTTTGATTGCGACTTGTAATCAAAGGTTTTGGTTCATCCAGAGGTTTTACATTCGGATTTTCTTGAATACAGAATGGTAGGTCTTGGGTTCATCCATTAGAGGTCCTTATGAAAGTTTAGTATCGCAACAGTTAATTCGATCAAAGTTGGGTATTTTTTAGACCCTTATCCCAATTAAATTTATTAATCATTATAGTATTTACATTTACATATATTAGAAGAGAGAGTTTGAGACAGTTTCAACTTTTCAACAATTGGCAAATAGGGGTATTTTTGTCATTCTGGTTTCCCATCTGAAAGTGATAAGCCAGCCAGCGAAATTATTGTCATTCCAACTTGTCAAAGGCTGCATTGTATGTGTACGTGTCTTGCTCTCTATACATTCATCAAACACCTGCTCTTCTTCAATTGAGCTATAATTTTGAAGGCTTTGCTGTCATCTCCATTTTCTTTTCTCCGCTATATATATATTTTTTGTTTATGCTTTTGCAACAATAACCAAACCGACGGTTATTGTTTTGTTTGGTTTGGTTTCGTTTTAGAAATTTAAAAAACCGACAAGATTGATTTAATTTTAATCAATAATCGATCCAAACTGAACCACGAATACCCCTAGGTATATGTATATGTAACTGTTTATAAAAAGTAAGATTAATAATATGAGAAATAAGGTTAGATGCATACTATATAACATGAATAGGGGTATTTTTGTCATTCTGGTTTCCCATTTGAAAGTGATAAGCCAGGCAGCGAAATTATTGTCATTCCAACTTGTCAAAGGCTGCATTGTATGTGTACGTGTCTTGCTCTCTATACATTCATCAAACACCCGCTCTTCTTCAATTGAGCTATAATTTTGAAGGCTTTGCTGTCATCTCCATTTTCTTTTCTCTGCTATATATATATATTTTTTGTTTCTGCTTTTGCAACAATAACCAAATCGACGGTTATTGTTTTGTTTGGTTTCGTTTCGTTTTAGAAATTTAAAAACCGATAAGATTGATTTAATTTTAATTTTAATTAATAACCGATCCAAACTGAACCACGAACACCCCTAGGTATATGTATATGTAACTGTTTATAAAAAGCAAGATTAATAATATGAGAAATAAGATTAGATATGCTTGCCGTTCTGCTAAAGCTGCTTTGTTTATACTGCTATTATCAGGTTTTCTCTCTTTTCCTAATTAGATTTTCATATTTCTTCTTGCTAAAATTAAAAATTGGCTTATAAATTTTGCCTGGTTGATTTATGTGCTATATCGAATAATGTATTTGGGATTTCAACCTTGTTTGATTTTATTTGAGGCCTGCTAATTTTGGAGCTTCAAAGCTCTTGAAATTATAGCTGAATCAGACTTTAGGGCTTTCATTTTGTTGTCCCCAAATAATCCCAAACCAATAAAACTTAGTTGAGCAAGCAACTTTTGTTATCTTCTTTTTGTCTATGAAAACCCACTTTTAATAGTTTAGAGAGCTCATTTAGCTAAAATTATGCCTTCGCTCAACTTTAAATAGCCAGATCAAAGTGCAAGTTGAGTTGCTATGGAAGGAAAAAATTTCACTAATTTATTTTATCCAAAAAGCATATATGGTTAAACATAAAACACATAAGATTTATGCCTGCTCAAATGCGGAAAAACCCTTCACAATGGAGTTTGCTTGAAAGCAGAACGATCATATGCACAAATTTCTAACTACCTTACGTGGATAGCGAAAGCATTGATAATCAATAGGACCTGCGATTTGGAAACAACTCCGAGAGGGACGGCTCATACACCTAGATTTTAAAAATGAGACTTTTGTGGCAATAGGATGAAACGCAGTGATGTTACATGATTCATTGAATGTTCCAATAGGTTTGCATCAACTCTCACCAGCTTTATGTTGCTGCTTGGGAAAAAACTTTGTTTTTAATTATTGTACAAAGTCTATATATTCACTTTTGCCATTGGTAGCTAATAGTTTGATCTCCTTCTGTTGGTCTGCCCTTTTTGTAATGCAGCTTCTTCTTTCTCGCTTTGTGTTCGTGTGGTTGTATAGGCTTCTACCTACAAGGTAATGCTTTCCCTGCCAAAACTAAATTTATGTCAGTATTACGTGCATTTACAACTTTATAATATGAATACTTCTTGCTGATATATTTATTATTCCATGTGATTATTAATAACTGATAGAAAGACACTATTGAAATGTCGAATAAAAAAAAACAAATAGATCCAAACTCTGACAAAGCAGAGGGCAGTAAAAAATCTAGACGTCATGACTTATATAAAGTGAAGCGCCCTGCCAAAAAAGCAATTGTCTTGCCTAGAACCCAAACCAATAAAACTGGATTGAGCAGCCAAGATTTCGCTGCTGCCTCCTCAAGCAGCTATATTCTGCTGAACAACATCCTATTCAGCGACAAGATTGCTTATATCAATTTGAATTAGGTCAGAAAATTATATTGATATTTCTTTAGAAAAATATTATATAGATGTATGCTAAATACATGTACATGACAGGCTCAACATCAACTGCTGATGAACAGTGTAATGAAAACACAATAATGGCACAAACATCCATAAATTACCATATGTTGAAACCTGTTCCAAAATGTAATTTTTGTGGTGCAAAAAGATTTGAATATGAATCAGTGGGTTTCTGTTGCGGCAAAGGTGCTATTAAACTAATTTCTCACCAACTTCCATCAGACTTGCAAAATCTTTACCTACAAAATAACGAGAAATCAAAGCTTTTCCGAACTTATATAAGAACCTACAACAACATGTTTGCATTTACATCTCTTTGAGTAAACTACGATAAAGATTTATCGAATAGAAATAAATGCATTTATACATTTAGAGTTCAGGGTAGGATGTACCATTTTATAGATGATCTAATACCAAGTGGTGAAAGAATAAAAAATCTTTAGCTAGACTATTTTGACAGTGAGAATGAATTGAAAAACCGAATGGCATGTTCTGATAAACTAAATCAACAAATTGCCGAAACTTTAATGGAAATATTACAAGTTAATCCATATTCTATATTTTTAAAATCATTAATAAATATTCCACAGCTATCTGATTTCTATATTGCTCTTAAATCTGATGTTGGTCTAAATCAACGTATATATAACTTACCAACTACATCAGAGGTTGCAGGAATATGGTTAGAACAAAATATTAACAACCATGTTTCCACACCTCATATCAGAATATATACTAAGAATGATAGAAGTCAATTAGTACATTATTATTATGGATGTTATGATTCATTACAATATCCATTATTGTTCCCTTATGGTGAAAATGGTTGGCACTGTGGTATTAAAAAAATAAAACCTCTAACTGCTCATTCGGCTACACAAGCACACTGTAAAAATGAACAACTAACCAATGTTAAAAATATGGCCTCGATTGATGGATATTTAAATTTAGAAGATGAAATTATGCAAAAAGGTAAATAAAAAAGAGAAACTGTTTCTTGTCGTGAATATTATTGCTAAACTTCAAATGAGAGATGATGAAAGCATAATTCTGCATTCAGGTAGATTATTTCAACAATATGTAGTAGATGAATGGATCAAAATCGAAACTCAAAGACTTGATTTTAATTATTTTAACCAAGACTTCATCAAAACTGATGTATTAGGAGGGTTTCTGGATGTTCTACGCCGTGGTGAAAGAGATGCTTCCCAAGTAGGTAGAAATAGAATAATACCTCTCAGTTTTACTGGTGGTCCTAGAAATATGCGCCGTTGATACATGGATGCTATGACTTTAGTTCAGCGTTTCGGAAAGCCTGATCTGTTTTTAACTATGACTTGTAATTCCTCTTGGCCTGAAATTAAAGAAAATCTACTGCCAACTGATCAAGCACAAAATAGACATGATCTAATTTGTAGAGTATTTCGAGCAAAGTTAGAGGAATTAAAAAAAAAATTGACCGCACATATATTTGGTAAAGTTGCTGCATATATGTACACAATAGAATTTCAAAAGCGAGGTCTTCCTCATGCTCATTTTCTTATTATACTTGAAGAAAAATACAAAATATTAACGCCTGAAGCATATGATCAATTTGCTTGCGTTGAGCTACCAGATCCCAAAAGAAATTCTTATTTATTTGAACTTGTTCATTTACACATGATACATGGTCCCTGTGGTCCATTAAACCCAACATGTCCTTGTATGAAAAAAAAGGGTTATTGCAAATTCAAATATCCAAAAAACTTTTGTGCACAAACATCTAAAGGCAAAAGTTCATATCCAATCTATAGAAGGCGAAATACAGGACAATCTATAAAAATTGGAAGTCATCTTCTTGATAACTCATGGGTGGTTCCTTACAATCCTTATCTGCTCTGCAAATTCAATTGTCATATAAATGTTGAGATTTGTTCTGACATTAAAATTGTATAATATATTTATAAGTATATATGCAAAGGACACGATAAAATGCATTTAATTTACACCCCGATAACACAAATATAAAAATTGATGAAATAAAAAAATATCAATCAGCTAGATGGGTATCCCCACCTGAAGCTACATGATGTATATATGCTTTCCCTATTAGTGAAATGAACCCATGTGTATACCATCTTCAACTTCATCTTGATGGACAACAACTTGTATCTTTTAAAAAGCACAGACAATATTGATAAAGTTATAAATAATCCTATGATAAAAAAACTATGTTAACTGAATTTTTTGCAATGAACAAAGTCAATAAATAAGCTATCACTTTAAATTTATTATATAGAGAATTTCCAGAATTTTTTGTATGGTCAACTTCATACAGAATGTGGACATGTCGCAAACAAAGAAATGTGATTGGTCGTATCGTAACCTGTCACCCAACTGAGGGAGAAAGATATTATCTTAGGTTGCTTTTAATGAATGTAAGAGCACCTAAATCATATCAAGATTTGCTCACTTTCAATGGAGAATATTTTACTACATTCAAAGAATCAGAAGAGAAGAGGATTGTTACTTTGTGACAACAATTTAACAGAATGTATGTCTGAAGTGGCAACTTATCAAATGCCATCTAGCTTAAGACATTTATTTGGTGTGTTGCTAGCTTACTGTAATCCAAATAATCCTAAAGAGTTATGGAAAAAATTTGAAAATTCAATGTCTGAAGATTTCAACAAATACCCAGGTCTATCTTCAAAAGAAGTTCGTTATAAAGTACTAAATCATATTAATGATATTCTTTATTCAATGGGTCGTGATATTAATGAATTTGAGCTAATTCCAGAAATCATAAAAGTTTCTGCAATGGCTAAAGATGTACTTTCCGAAAGAAATATAATTGTTAGTGAAAAAGATTTGCTATTACAAAGGCAATTAAATAGAGGCCAACAAATAGCCTACAATACAATTCTGAATAGAGTTTTTTCCAATAAACTAGGGGCTTTCTTTATTGATGGCCTAGGTGGAACCGGTAAACCTTTTTTGTATCGTGTGTTGCTAGCTACTGTGAGACATTGAGGATTTGTTGCTTTAGCAACAACAAGTTCCGGTGTTGCAACCTTGCTTCTTCCAGGAGGTCGAACAACACATTCCCATTTTAAATTGCCTATAGAAATTGATGGAAATTTTAGTTGCAATATAAGTAAACAAAGTTCATTAGCGTCTTTAATTCGAGATACAAAATTAATAGTATGAGATGAAATTTCTGTTAGCAATATGTGTTTAAAAAACCAGAATTACTGATTTTAATAAACTTTGCAGAAACACGAAGTAGCCAAAGTTTAATAAACCAGTAAGAATAGATGAACATAAATTAATTGACAAAACTAAAATCTGTAAAAACGTACCACAATCTGGAAAAACAGAATCAGAAGAAGATCAAGCCTACTGAATGCACAGTGTCCCCTTAAGGAAATTATTCCCCTCTAGTATCCGAGGTTTGATTTGGAATATGTCCTCCCAGGATAGAATGATCTCAATCACCAGTGTATTGATACCCAAAACTCTGGTGTCAGCGAACCACTCAACAATTAATTAAATAATTAATTAAATAATTAATTAAATAATTAATTAAATAATTAATTAAATAATTAATTAAATAATTAATTAAATAATTAATTAAATAATTAATTAAATAATTAATTAAATAATTAATTAAATAATTAATTAAATAATTAATTAAATAATTAATTAAATAATTAATTAAATAATTAATTAAATAATTAATTAAATAATTAATTAAATAATTAATTAAATAATTAATTAAATAATTAATTAAATAATTAATTAAAATAATTAAAACAAAATTTGTCCAAAATATAATCTCTCGATCGATCATTTTCCAAAGCCAAAGCCAAAGACAAAGCCGAGCCGAGCGAGCGACGACGACGACGGCGCGAGGGGGGGTCCCTCTTTCCAACCCTTTTTAACAATTAATAGGAGTGTTTCTATATTTAAACTCTCCTATTTTTCTTTCCACCACTGATGAGGGACAAATGCCTTTTCAATAAAGCATAAGAGGACTTTTCCAGTTCTCAACTCTTCAAGTTCCCAACTTTTCAAGTTCCTCTCTTTTTTCATCTTCCCTCCATTTCCCATTACTCTTGCTACATACCCAACAATTTCAATGGCAAAAAAGGAAATGATTGAGGCACTAGACTTGCTTCTCAAAGATTTGATGGAAACAAATATTTTATTTGGTGAAAAAGTTGTTGTATTTAGTGGCGATTTTAGGCAAACTCTGCCTGTTGTTCGTGGTGGTAAAAGAGAAGATTTTGTTTCTGTAAGCTTACTTTGCTCTAAAATTTGGAATGAACTTGTAAAACTACAATTGTCCGAAAATATGCGAGCAAAAATAGATCCTGCCTTCTGCCAATATTTGATGAGAATTGGCCATGGAAAAGAAAAACTAAATAGCCAGGGAAAAATTGAAATTCCGCGTTCTTTTATTATTCCTTTTACTGATGAAAAAGATTCCTTAAATAGTTTATTCAAAGTTGTTTATCCCAATCTATATACATCTGCTTCAAATATTTCTTTCATTACTTCCCGCACTATTCTAACAACCAAAGTGAATATGAAAACTTTATGCATACTTTAAACCCTCCAGGATTGCCTCCTTACAAATTATGTTTAAAAAAACATTGTCCAATTATATTACTAAGAAATCTAAATCCTTCGGTGGGTTTGTGTAATGGAACACGATTAACATGCAATGACTTTAAATCACATATTATCAGTGCCACAATTTCTAATGGTGATTTCAAAGATACTCATGTATTTATTCCTATAATACCACTATTAACATCACAGGATGAAAAGATACCCTTTCAGTTTAAGAGAACACAATTTCCAATATGCTTATGCTACGCTATGACTATTAACAAAGCTCAAGGTCAAACACTAGATTTTGTTGGAATTTATCTGAGAGAACCTGTTTTTTCTCATGGACAACTATATGTTGCATTATCAAGAGCTAAAAGTTCTAAGTGTGTTAAAGTATTAATATGACCGCCAACAGTTGAGGATAAAAATGATTGTTGTACACATAATATAGTTTATGACGAAATTATTGCAAAAGCTTTTCTCTAAATTCATACTGCTGCAATTTACGGTAAAAAACTCCCCTTATTTTCTTTGACAATTTTACCTTTCAATCATTTTATATTATGTTATGCAACTCTGTTACTATCTATATTCTATTTGCTCATATTGTTATTATGCACTAACAACATCACAATACTATAATTGCAGATCATCTCATGGCAAAAAGATTAACCATAAATGCCGTTACCAGCGAAACTAAAGAATGGACAGTTAAGGTGCAAGTCATTGATAAGGGCCGACCTAGAGATAACCTGCAAAAAACCAATAAGTATCAACTCATGATTCTTCAAGATGAAGAGGTACGACATTGCTTTCATCACATCCACTTACATTTTCCTTAATCTTCTTTATCTACAACTCAATCCTCACTTAAATTAGCTTCGCAGTTACATTTATCCATGCCTAAGACATTTGTCATTCTCCATTGGTCTTCTCATGCTCTTCTTTTATAGATCTGTTATTTCCTATTTAGCTCACTCACTTTTTCATGAGTAAAGCAAACATAAGCTCTATTAGTTGTCAAAAATCATTGTCTGCAGACAAAATGAAAATACAATTCAAGTAGAATCCTGTCATTATTCCTGCAGACAATACTAACAGTCCTTCTGCTCTTAGTTATCTCTTCTGTCATTTTCATTTATTGCTGCAGATTCTCAGCAAAATTCACCTAATTTTGAATGATTTACCTCTGTTCCCCAAGTAATTTAAATGGTATTTACGTAGAAACCAACAATTGGTTTGTATAGCTTACCCATTTATGTAGTATTTTTGCTCAATAGTGTTAGCCTCAATGAATATTATGTTTGTTCACACTTATTTGTACTTGCAAACAAATAAAGTTCAATAATAGTGTTGTGATGATTAATCATCAGAATACAGCAATAGTCCCTTTCTTTATCTGCAACAATTCGGCCTGCTACCGCCCCTTCCCAGAAATTTTATTATGTGTCATACATTCACTATCTTCAGACGACATTTGTCCAATGTGTAGCATGTCCCTTTTATGCATCTTTAAGCTATATTCATTGTTGCGTACATGCATTTTGAAGTTAAAACTTGAAAATTTAAATTTTGGAAATAACCATGCTTTATACTTGGAAAAAATTCAACTTGTGCAACTAAAAAAAAACCTTACAAATTTTAAATTAAACACAATTTTGCTCGCCACAAAATAATATAATATGTGAGATTTAACTGACTCAATTATATTTTCTATTTTCCATAGGAAACACAAGTCCAAGGAATTATGTATGGCAACGATATAAAGAGTTATGCTGAATTGTTTATTCCATACCACACCTATTTGATATTAGTTGCAAGTGTTACCGAATCAAACCATGCATATGGAATTCCAATCAACACTTTCCTTTGGACAATTGACAAAGGCACTCTCATTGAACCAATAGAAGAAGTTGACCCACCAGAAGGTTCACTGCCACCACCAACACGCCTTACTCTTACAATGTTCGACATCTTCCACCATCAACCTGAAGGATTAGAATTTGGTATTACAAAATTCAACAACTTATACTTCTCATTAACTATAATTCTCTAACAACCTAAACTCTTTTATAATTTATACACTACTTTTCTCCAAGATGTCCTTGCCATTGTGGTTAACGTCGCCTTACCAACATGTGCAGCTAATGGATCTAGAATTCAAGAATTAATTATAATGGATAATTAGTAAGTATACATTTATTATCATTTTCAGTTTTTCTGTTCTTCTTTTGAAACTTTTATAACAAATTAACTGCCTTACAAATTGATCCTGACGGCTCTTCTAAAAGAAACACCACTCTTAATCAAACCTTTTTACATTTGAATGAACAATACAGAAGATAAGCTTGAATGAAAGACTACTTTGAATTCTCCATGTCCTGACATCTCCAACTGTAATGGCATCAACTTTTAATATATTTTTTCCCCTCTATTGTAAGATGAAGAGTAGCTCTCTTCTCTTTCTATTAGAGCACCACGACAAGTTTTTCTGCCTTTTTCCTTTTTATTCTCCACACTTCTCAGGCATCAAACTGTTAATTTAAGTTAAATTCATTAACTAAGTTGTTGAAAAAAAACTAATCTTTAGGCTGAAAAAAATTGATTTGAGTTGCATTTGTAAAGTAATTGTTGGGAAAAAAAACAATCTTCAGGCTTAAAAAACTATTTGAATTACATTTCTAAAGTAACTATTTGAAAAAAACTTAACTTTAGGTTGATTGCATACAAAATGATCTCTCTGCCAGCTCATATATAAGTTTGCTCCTTAGCTAAATAGATAAAAACTGTCTTTCTTTCGGTTAATGTCATTTATGAGCTCTTTCATTTTGCACTATGGTTGTATTATGGTTACGTTCTCCCAATTCTCCTGCAATACAACACCTGCAATCTTTTTTTATTTTTTTTCCCCAGGAAGAAACCCAAAAAGCTTACACTTTGGGAAAGCTTCATTGATCATGTTGGAATAAATATTGCAGAACAACTTCATCAATATCCAATCATCCTCGCTAGAAAAATTGCAAAATCGAAATCATATGCAGGTAAACGCACACACTAATATCATATTCTTACAAATATCAAAGCGCTTAACTTACATTCAACCATTCCAATATACAGGATTAACAAGCAGGTTCCCACAACAATTCAAATCAATCCTCCATACCCACAGGTTGCTGCACTCAGAAAATGGTATTTGCTTCCACAAAAATTAACTACCAAGAAATACATGTGCATATCCATAAACTGACATTTACTTGTTTAAATTTATATTCCTTGGGCCACATCAAATGAACAATTGCTGATCGCATACACCAAAAAGAGTATAACTTCAACAGGTTCTCTTCAGCTTATTCCTTTTGAAGATGAGATCATATCAATTGCCAATGCACATCAACATCTTCCGGTAAGAACAAATGCAAATTCCACAGATCATCATGTTGTATGTTTCTTCACACATTCCCACAATCTTCCAGGACAGATAGTTTTCGTACAAAGTTGAATTTTCACTATTGGATGAAAATCAACAATTCTATATTTTAGCCTGTTCAACATGCAAACAAATCTTTACTAGGCTTCATTCACGGAGGAGATTCTATTGTGCAACTTGCCGCTGTTCCGCAAATCTTATTCCAAGGTACAACAATCACTAAGGTATCTTTAACAAAACTTCAAACAGTGCATGTTCAATAAAAAAAAAACATAATTTTCTCTTATTATATCCCCGTTTATTATCATGACTAACCTGCAGACAAATGTCATCTATTTCTAAACCATTGAATTCTATTTTTCACTTACTATAGAAGTTTATCTGCACTCTAAATTCCTCTTTTTGCCTTTCCACCTAAATGCATTTTTATATGCTTTACTTGCCCACTATCAGCTTTAAATCATCCTCTTATCTACTCTTACAACAGATGCCAATCTGACATCACCATCACAAACAACAGTGGTTCAGCAACATCACTAATCGTAGACCAAGCTGCTGAAACAATGTTGCATCTCACTTCAGAAGAGATCTATGACATTCGCTGCACAAAGGTATATATTATGGCTAATTAAAATAAATACAATAAAAATGCCTATTGTTAACTAATCTTTCCTCATCCATCAAAATTCAAACGCCTCCCCTAGAAACAAATGTTGCCTCTTGCAAATGTGACAAGACAATTAACTGGAAAGACATTCACCATTCAAGTGAAAAAGTCATTTGCTAAAACTATGGATGGAACTCCTACAAAATTAATTATCTTGTCGTATGCGGAAAAAGAAAACATCATCAGTGCACCATCATCACCAGCTCCAATGGACACTGGAAGCAGCAAAAGGAAAACTGAAAAAGACAAGGAAGAAGCCACTTCCCATCGCAGGCATGCTCCAGAGCCCAAAACTCCCCCTCCAAAACACTATAGCAAGGTATATAAACTTCTGCATAAAACTATGTCATTTTACCTTTTCAGAACTGCTACTTCCTACTTTTAAAACTTGAACTAACAGGTGTATTTTAATTATTTTATCAGTGAAAAACCATGCCACCTATGTTTTGCAATATAGTTGAAGCCATTTTCTATCACTGCAGCAAGCATATCCATAACAGATCGCTTTCCTTTTGCCTATGTAAATAAAATGTACATACCTATATTATAGAACTTGGCTCCAACACCTAATATATAATTTTGGTTGTGCCACAGTTGTTATATACTTAATATGCCATCTTCATATATGTACCTCACTTGAAATGTTGGGCCCATGCTGGCACGGGCCACCCACTTCTAGTCTAATTAAGAAGTGACAGTTGTCAAATTAATTAATTTTGACTTGCTTATTTGCCTCACACTTGCCAATAGGAAAGTGAATACACTTGTTATGCCACATCACCATCTAAGGGTGTCAATATCTCTATTTAAAATACTTCAAGGGGGTAATAGGACCCCATGAAGTATTGACGTGTAATTGAGAATCAGACAATATGTTGATGGGGCATCTGGCTATTTTTTCCACATTAAGGGTGTGTTTGGTATACATTTCCAATTTTCTCATGTTTGGTTGGCTTTAAATGTTTGGAAAATGTTTTTAAAATCAACCATTTTCCTCAAATTTAAGGAAAATATTTTTCCAAATCTCTACTTCATCCTTTAATTTTTTTTCTTACCCTACCCATATCCCGTACTCCACCCAACCGATTCCCATTAATTTTATTTAAAGAAAAAATTATTTTTGGGAAATATTTCAAATTTAAAAAATAATAATAATTTACGCCACCCCCCTCCACACAGGCCACCTCCGTCAATATTTAAAAAAAAATTATTTTTGAAAAATATTTTAAATTTATTTTTTTTCTTTTTTACACCACCCCCTACCCCTATGCCCTTAACCCCCCTCCACCCCCCACGTAGGCCATTCCCATCAAAAAAAATTTTAAGAAAAAATTGTTTTTAGAAATATTTCAAATTTAAAACTTTTTCACTTTTAACGCCAACTCCACCCCTATCCCCCTCCCCCATGGGACCCCGTCAATTTTTTTAAAATAATTGTTTTTGAAAAAAAATTTCGTGGGTTGAAAGTCTGGGTCAGGTCCTGGGTCAAATCTCAGGATCGGATTTTGGAACGATCATCCGGGTCTTGTCCTAGTTTGAGTATCAAGGTCGGGTCCTAGATAAATTATCGGGGTTAATTTTCGGATCATAAATTATTTTTCTGAAGAGTATTTTTTAGTCTCAAGCCAAAAATAAAAGATATTTTCTGAAAAATATTTTTCATTCACTAATCAAACATTTAAAATATATTTTCTAGAAAATATTTTCTACTCACCAACCAAACATGAGAAAACAAGTTAGAAATCCACTTGTTTTCCAAGAAAACATTTTCCATGAAAAGCATTTTCCTTCACACCAAACACACCCTAGATGTAGGAAATTTCACAAATAGAAAAGGGTCAAAAATACCCCTCAACTTTAGTTTATTAGTTGATTATACCCCTACCATTAAAACAAAGTTATTTATACCCTTGCCGTTATTAGTTTCACCATTTATACCCCTCAATTAACGGAAAGCCCCAAATCAAACAAAATTAACCCGATTTCTTAAAAATGACCCATTCTCCATTTTAAACCCATGCCCGACCCATCTATCTATCTTAAACCCAAAATAATTTAACCCATTTTCTATACCCATTCTCAAAAAAAATAATCATTTGGAGCTACTGTCATGTAATTCTCCAATTGTGTTTCCCCAATTCTGTCATGATACTTCATTTGTTCTTCATTTGAACTTTATTTTTTCTTTATCAACAATGCAGCAACCAAGAAATAGTAGAAAATAAAAACGAAAACAACTAGTCAATAAATTTTATGAGAAAAAATAAAATTTTGCCGGAGCAATAAATTTGTTGATCGGATTTAACATCAACAGGGAAGAGAGGGAGATGTGGCGTGACTTCAAAGACATTGCTCCGGCAGCACGTAAAACACAAAAACCGATCAGATCTGAGCACTTTTAGATGACTATGATGACTCTATTAATGGAGGAAAGAGAAAAAAGAGAGCGGCATAGTGGTCGGCCATGGCCATTCCGAAGCTAACCATCGTCGCCGAAGCTCGAAGCAGACAGTTGGAGAGAATCAAAGACATGAATTTTACCCAAATAATTACAACAAAAAAATTAAACCTAAAAGAAAATTCACAACCCCCATCCCCTGTATTGTCTTCCCCAAAGACCCTGCCCATTTGCAGAAACATCTGCATACCCCATTCTCCCGTCTAATTTTCTTTTCCAAACTCTCCGATTCCTTTTAATGCACACACCTACACACTATTTCTTTTTCCATCATTTTAGTGTAAGTATCTTTATTCACTATTGTAAGAATTTAACTTTGTAAGGAAAATTGGTGAGGTAGGTATATGTGCTTCTCACAAAGATGACTGCTTTTTGCAGTCATGAGAAGAGGCAGTGATGATCTTCGCTTTTTGCTGGAATTTGGAGAAAAAAAAATTAAAAGGAAGAATAAAAAAACCCGTAGAAATGGTGGCTAAAGGGTAAGGAAAATGGGTTAAATTATTTTGGATTTAAGATAGATTGATGGGTCGGACATGGGTTTAAAATGGGGTATGAGTCATTTTTTAAGAAATCGGGTCAATTTTGTTTGATTTGGGGCTTTCCGTCAATTGAGGGGTATAAATGGTGAAATTAGTAACGGTGAGGGTATAAATAACTTTGTTTTAACGGCAGGGATATAGTCAACTAATAAACTAAAGTTGAGGGGTATTTTTGACCCTTTTCCCTTAAATTTAATAAGCCTCCTTAGCTACAATTTGCCTAATTACGCTCCATGACTATAGTTTTGTTTGCTATGGGTATTTCCATTAGTATAATTCGCTTGTTAATATACAAACATGATAAGTCCGTTTGTAGAATTTGCTTGCCAATAATACAAATTAAATAGGGTAAGTATATACAAATTATGTATTTATACATTTAGAAACTTTTCGGAACTTATACAAATCAAATGTATCAACAAGATAATTATATACAAGATAGGGTAAGCATATACAAATTCTGAATTTATACAATTATGAGCTGAATTATACAATTTCTGGACATGGCAGCATTAATATAGTTATATGTTAGTGGCGAAAAGTAATTCCTTCAAACTACAACTATGTTAAATAATTAACTAGTATATGTTTGCTTAGTCGTACAATTTTTCCTTTTCTAAATATATATGGAATAAAAAATTATTCTCAAAGACAAGGATAAAGTTGATGTCGTTTTTACTACAGCAATCAATAGGAATATTGAAGCACTATCATTAATTAATAAGCACTAATGGTTGTTTACCTACCATTAATTAATAGATAAATACACATTCCAGTCTGTTTGTGCCATTTGCCAACTCGAATTATTGTTTAATCTCCTCACCCATCTCTCTGTACTCTAGACAACACCTTGTCCCATATAGAATTTTGATCTACCACCAATCAGTTAATAATCGATCGATCGATCTATCCCTGAGCTATTGAGGAATAATAGGAGCTTCGATAAGTTAAGATTGAGGTGAGTTCTATTGATTTATAATTTATTTTCATACTTCAAGGAAATCTTTATCCTCTGAATCTATATACTCTCCCATCCCAATTTAAGTTTCTTAGTTTGACTTGGCACATAGTATAAGGAATGATATAAGACTTTTAAATCTTGTGATCTTAAATTAAAAATGTGTTTAATCCTTTAAATCTTGTGATCATAAACTTGTCATATAAAATGTTGGAATTGAGAACTTACTAAATATATAGAAAGCGACACTCACTCTTGTTGGATATATGTACACAAGTTCATCCACCTCTTTTTGAAGTACCAAGTCATAAGAATGAAGCTAACAAATTTTTTTCCAATCCACCAAGTCTCCTACCGGCAAATAAACAAAAGAAGGAATTAATGAAAAAGGAGAAATAAATTAACAAATTATTGTTGATTGAAGTAATTTTATTGAACCCACTTGTGTAAAATTCTAGGTCCGCCACCAGAGACGGAGCCAGTATTAGGAGTGCAAAACATGCTTCCTTTCTAGGTCCACCGCCAGAGACGGAGCCAGGATTAGGAGTGCAAAACATGCTTCCTTTCTAGGTCCGCCACCAGAGGCGGAGCTAGGATGAGGAGTGCAAAACATGCTCCCTTTGTAGTGTGATAGGAAGTTCCACCACCCCTTCCTTACCACTGAGCTATTAATCAATTTTGTTAGGGGTTCACAAGTTAATATACATAGATATTTATTTAATTTTCTAACACAAATACATGATCTACAGAAAAGCTAGTGAGTTCGTCCAAACCCACCAACCCCCACCTAGCTCCGCCTCTGTTCGCCACTGAGTAGACTTGTACTGGTATATAAAACTTTTAGCTTGTATATATACTAGTATCTGTTTTGCAACAAGCTCTCTATGTACATGTATGCTTTTAAATTGCTTCCAATTCCTAGCCATCCATGTGCGATAAATTACCTCCAGAATAGTTGTGACCAGCTGCTTCTTTACATCCAACTCAATTTTGAAATTCTAACAATATTAGTAAAAATAGAATAAAAATGTTGTTCTTAATATTCTAAGAGTTGGTGAAATTTCAGGAATTTTCTACATAAGATCATGAATCACAAAGACATCGAATATACGTTTGATCACTTAAGAAGGATCATGAGTGGAGGCAATCTGAACAGCGTCAAGATTGATCAAATCGAGACACTTGAAATGGAGCTAAGATATTTCACAACTTTTCTCAAATACCATCATGTTCTTTTGCCTGATTCTTTGGTCAAAATCACAAAGAAGGCCCAATTGATTGCGGAAATGCTTCAGTCAATTCTTGGTGGAATTCCAAATGAATATCAAATTAAACTTAATATCAAAAGGCTAGTATCACAGTTGCGGGAACTCACTGAAGGTAATACTAGTTTAAGATACAATGATGAGTTTAATGATTCGTACCTATTGGAATATATGGATTGCCTCGACAAAAATCTAAATGATGTACCAAAGTGCGTGGATAGGTCTGATCTTTCTTTCAAGGAAGAAAAACTAATCCTTCAGAAAAATCGATTTTCAAAGCAAGTGAAAATCCTTCAAAAGAAAATGAGATTCTTGAGATACTTATATGCCACTGAGATAAGAGGTTATATTGACCATGAGAAGCTGGAATGTTTGGAGATTCTAATTCAGTTCATGGCTAACGATGTGGCACAGTTCTGTCTTGCTGTTTGGGTTAACGACGATGATGATTTTGCTTCAGCTGAGGTTGATGATTATCTCGGTCCAGTTGAGGATGAAGATGAAATAGATGATATCTCGAGTAGACCTCCTTATCTGTTTTGCTTGATTGCACTAGTGGAGCTGGAAATGAAGAAGATTTTTCATGGTGAACTAAAGGCTTCAAAGTTTACTCAATCAATAAATTTCAAGGACAAGAAATTACCAAAAGAATTTTCTAAACATCTCTACAATCTGCTGATGTATCTCAGAAACAAAAGGATGGGGAACTTTTGTAATAATGTCTATGCTCGAAATATTGATGTGGAGATAGAGTTCTTATTGGTTCTTCTTTCTGATGTACCAAATAGGTTTATTGATGGTAAGAGGTTGAAAGAGATCTTGGAAAAGGCGGGAGTTCTTGTGGGTGATGTTCTATGTGTAATTCAAAAGATTATTCCCAGCTCTATAATCAAAGATGACAGTAGCAAGATAAATCTTTTCACGATACAGGTATTGGAGAAAACTGAAAATCTGAAGGCACAAGTGGAGAGGTACTACACATCCTTCAAATTCATTCCATCTCAGTTTCCCGCTGTTGGTGGATTGAGCTTTCTGGTCTCTCTTGTGGGAAAAATGAATGAGATGTTGAAACTTGAATCAGGTTTAAATTTCATGATAAAACCTCATATTGTTATTTTAGAGAGAGAGCTCTCATATCTAAATTCCACTTTCAGAGATGTTGAGAAGGTGCATCATGAACATGAAGATATTCTGAGAGCTACTATCAATTTGGCATATGAAGCTGAAGTTGCCATTGATTCTATTCTTGTTCAATATAATGGTCTTTGGCATATTTTTTGCTCACTTCCTTCAATCATAAAAGAGATCAAGCATATTAGTGTGAAGGTGACCGAGATGAGGCTTAAGAACATTCCTCTTAAACCCTTCTCTATGGTTGAGCCATCTAAGCATATACCAGATCAACATCATAATAGTTTTATGAATGATGAGGATATAGTGGGTTTTGGGATAGTAGCAGAAAAAATGATTCATTCTCTTACTCGAGGGACAAATGAGCTAGATGTCATACCAATTGTGGGAATGGGTGGCCAAGGTAAAACAACTTGTGCTAGATTGTTGTATAATAATGAAATCATTGTTTCTAATTTTGATGTGCGAGCATGGTGCATCATTTCCCAAACATATAATCGGAAAGAGCTATTACAAGATATTTTCAGTCAAGTTACTGGTTTCAAGGTCAAGGTAGATGAGGTTGGCGAACTTGCTGACATGTTGCGGAAAAGATTATTGGGAAAGAGATATTTCATTGTCTTGGATGATATGTGGGATGGTATGGCATGGGATGACTTAAGATTATCTCTCCCAGATGGTGAGAATAGAAGTAGAATAGTAGTGACAACTCGTCTTGAGAAAGTAGGTGAGTATGTCAAGCACCATACTAATCCTTATTTCCTTCCATTTCTCACACTAAAAGAGAGTTGGGAATTGTTGCAAAAAAAGGTGTTTCAAAAGAAATCTTGCCCGTCTGAACTGTACGATGTGAGTCTAGAAGTTGCAAGAAGATGCAAAGGATTGCCCCTAGTGGTCATCTTGGTAGCTGGAATAATAAAAAAGAAGATGGAAGAATCGTGGTGGAATGAGGTTAAAGATGCTCTATTTTCCTATCTTGGTGAGTCTGAAGAGTATAGTCGGGAGACTATGCATTTAAGTTATGATAACTTACCCGATTATTTAAAGCCTTGCCTTCTTTACATGGGGATGTTTCCAGAGGACCACAACATTTCAGCATCTAAATTGACAAATTTATGGATTGCGGAAGGTTTCGTGCAAAACGTTGAATCTGGAAGATTGGAGGAAGCAGCCGAAGGTTACTTGATGGATCTCATTAGCAGTAACGTGGTAATGGTTTCAAAGAGAGGAAGATATAACGGTAAAGTCAAATACTGCCAGGTTCATGATATAGTACTTCACTTCTGCTTGGAGAGGAGTAAAGAAGAAAAGTTTATGTTGGCTGTGAAGGGGAATTATAGCAACTTCAAACTTTCTGATTGGAAGGAAAGTCGAGTGAGTTTCAGTTTCAGTAATGAGCTTTCTGAGATTGCATCCAAAACACGGAAGCCCTTCCATCAACACTTGAGGTCACTAAGAATGACACTAATTGAAGGTGAAGTTTCTAATTGGAATTCATTCAGCCAGTTTAGTAAATTGAGACTTCTTAAGGTTTTGAATTTGAGTTCCCATATAGTGGGTCGTTTGTCGTCAGCTACATTGCAACCACTAATTCACCTCAAGTACTTAGCAGTTTGTGCAAGGAAATTCGATTTTCATCCCGAATCACATCTTCCCCATATAGAAACCTTAATTGTGCTGTGTCCATTCAGGCATACAGTGTTACCACCGATTTTTTGGAAAATGAAAACATTAAGGCATGTTGAGATTAATGATGCTGTTTTTGATTTGAAAAACAACAAGAAGTGGATCTCTGAAGAATCCTCTAAATTGGAAAATTTGAGGATATTAAAGCAAGTTGCAATTAAAATTGGTGGTGATGATAATGTCGATGTATTATTACGGAGGTGTCCTAATCTTCAAGAACTTGAGATTGGTATCTTGTGCGATGAAGATTCTGTAGAGATTTGTCAATTGGAAAGTCTTACCCAGCTTCAAATACTTCGCCTTTCCATTGACTCGTTCCAGTTAAATGTATCCAAGTTACACTTGCCTTCAAATTTAAAAAAGTTAGTACTATGGGGGGCTCGTATAGAAAACATAGTTTCTACCATTGGGAGACTACCAAGTCTGGAGTATCTCCAATTAGTGCTTCCAACTTTTATTCAATTAAAAGAGTGGTGTCTTGGAGATGTCACGTTCCATAAACTTAAGTTGCTGAAATTGGAGTACTTAAACATCTCAAGATGGGATGCCTCTGAGGAATCTTTTCCCCTGCTTGAAAGGCTTGTTATAAAAAAGTGTCACGAGCTCGAGGAGATCCCACTTGGCTTTGCAGATATTCAAACACTGAAACAGATTAAGTTGGTTCAGTGCAAGAACAAATCTCTGGAGGCTTCAGCTTTGAAAATTAAGGAAGAAGCCGAAGCTATTGGAGGAAGCGACATAATTGACCTCATAGTGAAAGTAAGTGGAAACAAACTCTTATGTGAATCATTTGAGGTACCTAGCTATAGGCATCTAATGTGAAAATAATGTTTTTCATACAGGATTTTTTCTAGAGCTATTTATCGCAGCTATGAGCCATGTTCTTGTCACAACTACATGGTATTGTTTTCAGAAATTAATTTCTTATTTTGTTCATTTTTTATTAGATTATTTCTTTCTGTTAATAGTTCTGTGTTGGTCATGGATGTTTTAAATTTGACAATTGCTTAGAGTCTTCGACGACTGCAGAAAAAGCAGAGGCAGAGTGCATAGAGTTCATTCATCTTGCACCTTTGATGCAGCATAAAGCATGAGAAAAGTAGTAACATTGAGTTACTTGGTTTCCCTCTCAAGGAACTTACTCTTTACAACGGCCTTCTTAAGGTCACAAAAGTAGTCAAAATTTCGACAAAGTACAACTTTGTGACTCTGTTAAACAGAATCAGAGAAATATTAACATCTAATGAGTATAAGTAGTTCTTTAATTGTGCATCCGAATATAATAAGCCAATAAATTTGGCTTTTCGCAGCAACGACAACTTAGATGAATTTGACTTTGCAAGGTTTTCTTAGAAGGAATAAGTTACACAAGTATTTCCACTTTTGCAAGAAGTGTTTTGACAAGGGTTTCTCTCTTAGGGTGTGTTTGGTACGAAGGAAAACATTTTCCGGAAAATGTTTTCCAATTTTCTCATGTTTGGTTGGATTAAACATATCTGCAATTGGAGCAGCAGGGTTTTGCTGGGGTGGTAAGTTGTTCAACTTTCTCTTTTAAGTATTATTCTTCCCTTACCCGCCTAGGATGTATAGAGTCAATTTCTTGTAGTTGTCTGACCTTGTGTTTTCTTAACAGCAAAGGTGGTTGTTCAGCTAGCTATGTCTGAGAACATTCAAGCTGCAGTGCTATTGCACCTGTCGTTTGTCTCTGTGGATGATTTTAAGGGTACAGTTGCTTTTTACCAGAACCAGTAGTTTTTTACTCCTGGATTTTATACAAGTGTCTTGCATAATATTGGACAAAGCATTGGATGTCTCAATGACACTAGAATACTGGTGATTTGGTTCTCTCTCTGTGTGAGGCAGGGAGATTCAGTTTGATGTTTAGTACTCCAAGTCCTAATATTGCTGTTGTATCGTTCAAAGTCTAGATTCATTCTTATATGAAAAACTATTAAGTTCTTTCAGATATTCCTCCATCTTAAGTAGTATTTGATATTAAGTGTTTTTTTGAATTATGATGAGTAGATTGAACCGCATCAATTTTTTTTTAAGACTCTTCTTGTTTCCTTTTTTATCTCAACTTTTTCCCTCTCCCGAACGGAGCTGATGATGTATCTATTTGCAGAGGTGGAGGCACCAATAGCTATTTTAGGAGCTGAGATAGATCAGCTATCTCCTCCTGAGCTTGTTAAGCAGTTTGAGGAGATTTTATCATCAAAACCTGAGGTACGCGAACATTCCTATGTTTAAAAATGTCTTAATTTTAGAAAGACGACTTATCTGTGAAATAGTTCACTCCTGTTTATCGGGTGGATGTGTATTGAGATAAGTGGATACCTGCTTCAGTGAATTTCTTTGAGTGTGTTACAGAGTCTTGATTTATCCTTCCCTTTTCTTTTGTTGCCGTCTGTAAAAATAGGCGGACAGCTTTGTGAAAATATATCTTGGTGTTGCCCATGGGTGGACTGTGCGATACAACGTGGAGGACAAGAAGGCTGTGCAGAGTGCCCAAGAAGCTCATCAGGATATGTTGAACTTCTTTGTATGCTTTTAAGTAAAATGTATTTTAGTGGTAAACTTGTATCTTTAAATCCTGTTTTGCCACCATTACAATGGAGTTTTGAGATTCTTCCAGGAAATTAATAAATAAGTGTTTATAATAAAAATTTAAGCATAAATAATCAAGACTCATACGATCTTAACAACAAAAATCATCAACTTGGAATTTCAAACAAAGTAAAAAATGGGGACAACATTAAACATCAATCACAAGGAGGGGACACTGTGCAAAAAATTGGTGTTTCCCCCTTTATTTGGCCTTACGCGACATGAATTCAGATTTAATGGGCGTTATGTGGCGTGAATACATATTAATCAGGACCCTAATGTATATATCAAATACCAAATGAAAAACCAAAAAAGATGTGAAAGTTACACAAATCAGAAATCCATATTACTATGTAACAGTTGATGTGAGGCCAAAAATATATATTTTAATCAATTTTTGTCTCTCATTTATTATTTATATTTGCCCCTTTTGAGCATGGATTTTATGAATTATGCTAAATAGTGTATTTTAATTGTAGGAGTAAATTGGTGTAAAGTTGAAGAAGTTTGAAGCTAAAGCAAATTAAAGACGGAAGATTATAGAAGGAAATCAAGCAGCTTAATGGATTAAATTGAATTTTATATTTTATTTATATATATTCCATCGTGCAAAAGAATACAAAGAAAACATACGTGTGAGGCTGTGACACGTGGCAAAGAAGAACGCACTTCCTGGCGACAGCCACTGTTCACGCGGAATTCAATTCCGTTTGGGCTTTGGTTTCCCAATTTATTTTGAACTCAATTATTTTATTTAGAGTTTTCTACATTCTATGAATAGTCCATAGAAATAACTATTTGGAGATAAAAATATAGGGCATCAAAGTATAAAGTTGTCAATAGTTTTTAGGGTTCTTTTCTTCTTCTTATTTCCTAAGAGATTAGTGGCTAAACGCCCTTGTTCTGGGGCTATAGCTACGGATTGATTGTTGAATATTAAAGGTTTTTGAATTAATTATTGGTTATTGTTTAAGTTACTTTTATATTCTTGTTTTAGTATTTCTTGACTGGCCATCTAGAGATAAATATATTGTTTATTCTTAAAATCGAGAGAGGAGAGGGTAGATAGACTAGAGAATATAGAAAGCTCGATCTTCCATTGAGTTGATGTGTGTTCATGAGTGACTCCCGGACGAACAACTTGCTTGGTTACGAAACATGATGAAATATAAATGCTCGCCAATTAGGCCTGCTATCCCCGCTCAACGATGTAGTTAGACAGCTAATTGGAGTAGGCGACTAGAGGTCGAGAGACCTGACTCATACAATTAACCCTGTAAATCAGTAACTTGATAAACGAAATTAGTTCATTGCCTGAGATACGATACATGAAGTCCAACGCATGTTGCAGCTCTGGAATTTTTCAAATCACTATAAGTAATTTTATTATTTTATTCCTGCATTCTTTTTTTTGCCACTCTTAAATAAATAATTAGACCAGTATAATTTAGTAAAAATAGTTAATTGACAAGTCCTTTGGGTTTGATAATCTGGTTCTTTTAAGAGCCATTATATTACTTGCGCGACCATGTACACTTGTGTGTGCAATTGGAAGCAACAAGTTTTTGGCGCTGCTGCCAGGGACTTAGAAATTAACTATTCTTCTAGGTTATACTTTTTCTTTTTATTTATTTTTTTTGTTTTTTTTAAAAAAAAATTGTGTTTTTTTCTAAACAATTAATTTTTTTTTCTCTTTCTTTGAATAATTTGATACTCTTATTGATATGGGTGATTGAGATAAATCGTGGTTGGGTGATGAGTATTCCTATAAACATCCTTGTAATTATTGTAATGGACACAACTTGGATATCGAGTGTCCTATATGTCATATATGTGGTCGTCAATATATTCATTGGAATGGTTGTCCTAAATCTTATTCCCTTCCCCCGAACCCCTATTATGATTCTTCTGTTATTTGTGATGGGCGATGAAGTGGAGAGTACAAAACAAGAGGCGCGCCATGTGAATTCATTTATGGAATGTACGGACATGCTTGACAAAGTTAATTAAAAAATTACGGAACAAACATTTGAATGCGTGGAAGAGCACACAAATTTCATGAAATTACTTGATAAGGTTGACGATATTCAATTGGAAATTATAGTCCTAGCTAAATGAGAGGAAGAGATTGAGTCCCAACAAGGAGAAAGTTATGAAGAAACAAAGATAGTGAGCCAATCTTGGCTACAAGAACAAACTCAACGTCTAAAGTTTCAAGAGTCTATCCGTGATGGTCTGACATACATGACAATCCAACTAATTGAAGGAAGAGTTGAGCTCACACAAGAAATAAATCAATTTGGTTCAGATATTCATGACTTAGAGGCTCACTTGAACAAAAAGATTGAGGCGTCTAAAGCCCAATAACCAATTGTGGAGCAAAAAGAGGAATTCCAACCATTCAACTATACTTTATTCCTTAATATCGATGTTGAGAAAGAGGACAAAAGTGAGAATGTTGTAAATAATGCTGCTTTGGAGTTGAGGCAACTTGAATTTCACCCAAAATATTTTTCTATATCATCTGAACTAATGGATGAGTGTACAGATGAGGAACAAGTCCCCTACATCCTAAAGTTTTTTAGTCCACGTAGATAAAACGACATTCCTCACTTAAGGGACAAGAAGTGCAAGATGCAACATATATTACTTGGTTCATTTATTTTTATACCACCTCCCCTAGAGATCAGGAGAAAAATTGATGCAAAGTTAGGGGTACAATTCATAAGTTCAAAGTGGAAAGAAAAGTGGTGAACTTACTTGTGTCGTGCCGCGATGTTAAATTAGGCACTTCTTAATTGGGAGGCAACCCAATTTATAGTGTAACTTCTTATTTAATTTTTTTAATTTTTTTGTGTTGTTTTTACAGGTTTTGGAGAAATCTGAGTATCCGAAATTTGGAGCTGAGGAGCACGTTTGAGCTTAAGTGTGGGGTGACGACCCTTGATGAAAATTGAGAGAACATGCTACTAGCTAGGCCTAAAGGCCTCAGGGAGTTTTTCTAACCCTTGTTTTAAATTTTATTTGATGCTTTGGGGACATAACATCTTTGTAAGTGTGGGGTGGAGAAATAAATTCCTAGTTATTATTGTTTTATTGAGTCCTTTATTTTTTTAGGATGAGTTCCTTGGCTTTGATTTTCGGTTATTTTCCTATGGATAGTCCCTTTGAACTGAGTGTCTTTCTTTTTTTTTTAGGAATAAATTTTCTTTTAATTTTTTTGAGAGAAAAGAAAAGACCCTTTTGAGTGGTGTGATACTTGCTAATTAGGCCAAATTTTTTGAGTAGTACTTTCTTGTGAATGCTTGATTGATAAAAAAATTACAGACTCTTTGACATCTAAGCTCATGGTTGTGACTTTGTATATAGCTTATTTTATTTTGTAGTTTGTTATGATCCTGTCTCTCTTAGAAGCGGAATTGATCCATCTTGATTGATACTTGTGTCATGTGTGGTGAGATTTTGTTTATTCCATGTTTTGCATCTTAGTCTAGAACTTATCTTGCATGTTATTGAAGCGAAATAAAAAGTGTTGCTTTATTTAGGAGATGATAATAGGCTTTCTTTAATTTGTCTTGTAAATTTTAGCCTTTTCAGAGAAAATATCCCTAGTATAGCCCCATTGAGCCTTTTAGCCTTGATTTTGTTCTAACCTACTTAATTGAGCCGAATCCCTTTTATTGATACCGTTAGTTTTGATCCCAAACTAATCCTTAATGCACTATGTTGAGATGAAAAAGTGAAAAGAATGGTGAAAGTAGATAGGATGAAAATGTTTGGTTTTGTGGTAAAGAAAGAAAAGAGGTAGAAGAATGATGCCTCATAAGTTCCTAAATCTCTGATTGGCCTGGTCCCTAAGACATTGTGCACTTTGATTAAGGTTAAAAGCCTAAGTTGAAGGTGGCTAATTCGAAGAATACCTTAATAATGACCTTGGTCCTTACAAGGACAACATGCACCTTAACTAGTGAGAAATTCATAAGTTGAGGGTGGCTATTGTTAAGTGTGGAAAAAAAAGAAAGAGAAAAAGGGGTCTGTAGAAAATAAGGGCTCAAGTGAAAGAGAGGGCAAGACTTTAAGTACAACTGGAAAAATATGTAGAAAGGGGGACCAAAGGGAAAGAAAAAGTTGTGAATGCAGCAAGAAAATCAAAACATGTGCATTAGGGAGGATGAGTCACTAATTTTACCAAAATGTATCCTCCCTTACCTCAAGCCTACATTACAACCCGTTAAAGTCATATTTGATTCTATTCAAGCATGCTTAATTAGTGGAGATGTACATAATGGACAAGCCTATGGTTCTTTGTGCATACATGTGAATTTTATTTCTGAGTGCGAGTTGTTTATTTGATGTTAGGTCCTTAATTTATATTCAATATTTTGAATTGAGTGTGTGGACTATTTCTTTTTGTGAGGGCACTTGTTTCATGATAGATAGGTGATTTTATTAGCTTTCTTTGATGAGAGTAGGTGAGCAAACTTAAATTTGATGAGTTCAAAGTCCTTCCTTGAGGTTAGGAGGTTAGAAGTGTGTTGTTTATTTGGATGTCTTGCATAATGAGTGAGAAGTGTACTTGATGTTTTGAAATTGGTATATGGCCTAATTGTTTGTATTAATCAAAGTGATGACATTCCTAGTATGATTTTTTGAGATGAGATTTAATGTTTGCTCGAGGCTGAACAAAAGTTTAAGTGTGGGGTGTTGATGTGAGGCCAAAAATATATATTTTAATCATTATTTGCCTCTCATTTATTATTTATATTTGCCCTTTTTGAGCATGAATTTATGGATTATGCTAAATAGTGTATTTTATTTGTAGGAGTAAATTGGTGTAAAGTTGAAGAAGTTTGAAGCTAAAACGAATTAAAGATGGAAGATTATAAAAGAAAATTAAAGTAGACAGCTTAATGGATTAAATTGAATATTATAGCCTATTTATATATATTCCATCGTGCAAAAGAATACAAAGAAAACATAAGTGTGAGGTTGTGACACGTGGCAACGAAGAACGCACTTCCTGGGCGACAACCATTGTTCACGCGAAATTCAATTCCGTTTGGGTTTTGGTTTTCTAATTTATTTTGGACTCGGTTATTTTATTTAGGGTTTTCTACATCTATAAATAGTTCATAGAAATAATTATTTAGAGATAAAAATATAGGGCATCAAAGTATAAAGTTGTCAATACTTTTTAGGTTCTTTTCTTCTTCTTTTCTTAGAGATTAGTGGCTAAACCCCCTTGTTCTGGGGCTGTAGCTACGTATTGATTGTTGAATATTAAAGGTTTTTGAATTAATTCTTGATTATCGTTTAAGATACTTTTATATTCTTGTTATAGTATTTCTTGACTGGCCATCTAGAGATAAATATATTGTCTATTCTTAAAATCGAGAGAGGAGAGGGTAGATAGACCAGAGAATCTAGAAAGCTCGATTTTCCATTGAGTTGATGTGTGTTCAGGAGTGAAACAGCTTGCTTGGTTACGAAACATGATGAAATATAAATGCTCGCCAGTTAGGCCTGCTATCCCCGCTCAACGATGTAGTTAGACAACTAATTGGAGTAGGCGGCTAGAGGTCGAGAGACCTGACTCATACAATTAACCCTGTAAATCAGTAACTTGATAACTGAAATTAGTTCATAGCCTGAGATACGATACATGAAGTCCAACGCATGTGGTAGCCCTGGAATTTTCCAAATCACTGTAAGTAATTTTGATTATTTTATTCCTGCATTCTTTTCTTTTGCCACTCTTAAATAAATAATTAGACCGGTATAATTTAGTAAAAATTGTTAATTGAAAAGTCCTTTGGTTCGATAATCTAATTCTTTTAAGAGCCACTATATTACTTGCGCGACCATGTACTTGCATGTGCAATTGGGAGCAACAACAGTCAACAGAGGAAGATTCATGTAAATAAAAGTTCAAATCTGTACCACAAAAAGATGCGAAAGTTACAGATATCAGAAATCCAAATCATTCCTATTAATGAACTTTACAAATGAATAAGTGCATTCGATTTGCAATATAATAAATAGCATCACCAATCTAATAAAAAATAAAATTCCTCCCTCCACATAGAGTTGCTTGATTTCACCTCCCCGATTTTGATTTCCACAGGATGCCAACTGTAACATCCGTAAAATTGAAATAACTAAGAAGAGGCTTAGAATTTGAAAATTTTCATTTTTGGAAAGAATTTGAAAATTTTGGAAAATTTTGGCCAAGTATGGAAAAGGTGAGTTTTTGGCCAACTTTGAACAGCCATAACTTCTAGATCAAGATGAGTTAGGTGTAGTTCCGGTTATGGTTGCATAGCTCGTGGAATGGTCTTTCCAACGCCACTGAGTTTGCTCGATTCCGAGTTCGGATGAGCGAGTTATTCCCTTTGAAAATTGGACAGTTGGCAGGGGATCCGCCCGGAAATTTAAGGGCATTTTGGTCTTTTCACAAATCAATTCTTTTGGGGTTATATTGTTGTGTTAGGCTTTTTGTGGATCATTTTAGTTCCATTTTAAAAGAGTGAAAGTAAGGGTTTGAGAGTGAAGAAGAGAAGAAGAAGAGAAGAAGAGGAGAAGAAGAAGAGAAAGAGGAGATCAAGCAAGCTTCCGTCGAGGAAATCGTCGGGGGTGATCCCTATTGAGGTATGTGAGTAGTTAGTGTGGGTTGATCCCTTTCCCCCACCCACCAAGTCCCTTTTATTTTGAGAAAAGATTGGTTGTGTTGTTTGGAGCATAAGTGTGGGTTGATACTTTCCCCCACACACCAAGCTCCTTTTATTATTGAGAAGAGATTGGTTGAGTTATTGATGTTGTTAGTTGTGTAGTTGGTTGTGTTGAAATTCTTGTTGGTGAGGGATATGATTTGGTTGTGTATTTGAGTTGTAATCTAGTGTATGTTGAGGGATTTTGTGCTTCCAAGTGTTTGACTGAAACCTTTGTTATTGGGAGGGTTTAGAGTTGGAGAAAGAGGGAGAAAAGTCGAGTTTCTGGGCAAGGAGGTTGGCGCGTCGCGCCTGCCAGCGCGCCCCAAAAGGGATTCTGAAGTTTACCCCTTGGGGCGGCGCGCCACTCAGTACGCCAGCAGGCTCCCTCTGAAGTTTTTGGTCTGGCGCTCCACGCCTCTCAGAGCGCCAAGTCTTTCCATTCCTCCCCTACTTTTTCATACATGTTCCTAGATATTAAACCTATGTTTCATAGTTGTTTCC
>NW_006239133.1:592177-601273 GCF_000226075.1 Solanum tuberosum
TTTATATACATCAGTTCATTTGTATTTCTATCTACATCTCAGGCTTATTGTATCTTTGTATACACACAGAGTTTA
The DNA here is from genome assembly GCF_000226075.1 of Solanum tuberosum. Taxonomy (NCBI): domain Eukaryota; kingdom Viridiplantae; phylum Streptophyta; class Magnoliopsida; order Solanales; family Solanaceae; genus Solanum; species Solanum tuberosum. The sequence goes on from NW_006239133.1 coordinate 592,253, forward strand.
TAGCATGTTTTTAAACAGTCTTTCTTTATATTGCACTTGTTTTAAATTGTATTATATTGAAAGGAGTCAGTCAGGTTGAGTGAGTTGAGCCAGGTAAGCTATTCAGTTTCTTCCAGTTTTCCTTCTAGCCTTTGTTGCTTAGTTTTCCAGCTTGCATACTCGTACATTCAATGTACTGATGCCAGTTGGCCTGCATCTTATGACGATGCAGACACAGGTACCCCGGATCAGCATCCTGTACGCCGTTGATCCAGCTGAGCACTCCAGAGTCAGTGGTGAGCCTCCTTGCTTTCCGGAGGACTCAGATATTTTGTTTCTTTTAGTTTTGTGTTATTAGGATGTTGCGGGGTCTGTCCCAACATCCATCTCAGTATGTTAGAGGCTTCATAGACAATCAGTCAGTTAGTATTGAGTCTCTCATCTATGTAAATATTCTATTTTGAGACTCGAGTTGCCCTTTTGGGCCAGATTTCATCAATTATTTTGTTTTATGTCTTTGCATGGCATTAAGTTATTCTGTTGAGTTAGGTTTCCGCTGAGTTAAGAAAGCCAGGCCAAGGGTTCGCTTGGGGCCAGCGATGGTCTCCGAGTGCCGGTCCCGCCCAGGGTGTAGGCTCAGGGCGTGACACCAACTCTCATTCTCCCTATCAAATTTGTAGGCCTTTACTTCTTTTAATTGACTAAGTCGAGGTTTGCTTCCATGAGAAGTAGAATGACTCGAATTCTTCATATATATATTAATCGATCGATCAGGGATATAATCATATTGTTTGCTGATGATATTTTGAGTCTCTTATTAGGAAGACAACTCCATAACAAAGCATCCAGAAATGCTGGGTAATCCCACAATGTCTTTATATCTACATCTAAAACGTCCACTTGGGGGGTAGCAACTCTATGGTGTTGTTTCAAATGCTTCCTTTTGATCTCATTGCATTTGGAAATATGAAGTGAAACTTGAGACCAAGAGGTTGAACTTGATAGAATTTCCCTTAACCGACAAAACCACATAGCATCCAAATCACGCATGCAAGAATCAAAAATGAAGTTCTTCAATTTGCTGTGGAGTAAATTAAAATATCCCTCATACTCGAGTGATTCCAAATTTGAACATCTATAACTCCTATCTTATGATAATTCAGAAGTTTCAAGACCCTTAAGGATTCACTCCTGCAAATGGTAACTAATATCAAACTCTCAATCAAGTGAGATCCAGAGATGAGACTCGAGTCTCAATAAATCCACCAGATATCTTACTAATTGATAACTCGAAAGATTTCAGATTCTAATTTTCAAAAATATCCAATTTTTTCCAAAGAAAAACTAGAATTTTACAAGTGTTCAAGAGTTGGTTCTTGGATTTTAACAAGTTGCAGTTCACTATTTATCTTAAAGCTAAGTGACCTAATCTTTTGAAGATTCTGCACCTCAAAACTTTTTCCTCCCAGGACGATGGTGAATGATTAAATCGATAATCAAGGGACAACTGAACTAGTGAGTAGAGACTGTAGCATATTGTCATCTAAAGTTACATGAGAAAGCTTTCTGAAAGAATAACAATTTGCCACATCAGATAATGAAAGACGCATCAGACCACGATTGCTCATCAGGACCAGTTCTCTTATAGAGTTTGCTGCCAGGATTATTAAGAGGTGAGAACACTTATATCAAGTATTAATTTAGTGAGGTTTTACTTACTTAACAAACAAATTTCTTTCACTTTGAATTTTCATATTGAAATAAATTAGAGAGGGAAGGGGAAAAGTCAAGTAAGGACTGCAGCCTTCATATCAAATCATAAATCGGATACGATCATACCAGCACTAACCCACCAGATCTCATTAGAAAATAATTAAATTATAAATCAATTCCAAGTTTACAAAATGTTATCATTTTCACAGCAGATGCATCTTTGATAACGTCAGTTCCACCCCAACTTCATCTGACTATCTTCTTCTATAGTTCCTTTGCCTTCGCTGCTTCTTTCTCCTTCCCATTATTATTTTGTGCTCCAGCTCTACAATGATTCTTGCAAGCCATTTTGGGTTTCCAGTTGAAATCATGAAATATATTATGGATAATCCAATACATAGTCCCCTTCCATAGCCCAAAAAAGCAGCTTTCCAAAAATCACTCTGAAATTCAGAATCACTTTCTTCATCATCTTGTCCAGATACGGTATCATTTTTATCTAACACCCCAGCATCTCCACAATTTTTGAAACAGGAAATCCACGTAATCCATCATTCCCTTCATATGAATTGCTCTCAAAAGTGTGAAATTGAGATCCTTGAGGGATGCATCCTTGGAGATGATTGTGAGAGAGATTTAAGAATGAAAGAGACGTAAGAGAAGCCAGTTGTTCTGGTATCTCTCCCGTAAGCTGGTTTCCTGATAGATCCAATGATTCAACTGAAGATAAATCTCCTAATGATGGTGGTATATGACCTTTTAATCCATTACGAGATAAATTTAATGTGTGAACTGCAATGAGATCCCCCATGATACTTGGAATTTGCCCTTCAAATTTATTACTTGAAAAATCGATAACAGTGTACAGATACAAGATTCTCACAATTTCACGTACAAATCCCTTGGTTGTAACTGTAATCGAATCTTCGTAATATGTACTTCTAGGATACAAGATTCTCACAATTTCACGCACAAATCCCTTGGTTGTAACTGTAATCGAATCTTCGTAATATGTACTTCCAGGATATCTTGGTGCTTCCGTTGATGGATCATTTGTCCTCATAGCTTTTAGATGTTGAAACAGATTCGAAGGTAAGTTTCCCGAGAAGGCATTGTAAGAGAGATCCAAGATTTGAAGCTCGGGAAAAATAGTTTCAATCCTTGGAGGTTGAATGGACCCATGCAATGTATTTGATCTCAAGCTTAAAACTTTTAGCTTTGGAAGAGTTCCCAACCACATCGGGAATGTGTCAGTGAGATGATTATCACCTAAATCAAGAAGCTGCAACTCTTTGCAATTGGCCAATGATCGGGGAATTCTCCCCTCTAATTTATTGCTATGCAAGTTGAGGCTTTTCAGTGAACTTCCATTAATGCTGAAAATTGTTGGAAGAGTACCAATAAGCCTGTTGTGCTGCATATCAAGAACCTTGAGACCACTAATATTACCCAAACATTGCGGAATTTCTCCCGTCAAGTTGTTTCTTGCCAAATCTAGCATTACCAGTGATGTCAAATTGCAAATAGATGAAGGAATTTCTTTAGTGAGATTATTTTGGGAGATGAAGAAGTATCTTGTGGAATTTGGTGGCATAGGTAGTGAACCTTGAAGCAAATTGGACCGTAAATCAATAGTATATACAGTCTGAAGAGGAATTGAATCCACACTCGTCAGCATATTGTGGGATATATTAAGACTTTTCAATGAAAACATCCAGTTAGACCATGCCCAATCTGGAATTCTTCCTTGAATCTTATTATTTGAAAGATCCAACACCTCGAGCTGCTTTGCAGATCTTAGAAACTCCAATTCTTTCACTTCACATGCGGTTAATTATAACATTTGAAGAGATTCAGGCAAAGTAACTCTGTTCTCATTGGTCAATGAGACCTTATTATTTGAAAGAGTAAGATCCGAAAGCCTTTTCAGGTTTGAAAAGAGGCTGACATCCACACGACCACTAAAATTATTGAAGGAAAGATAAAGACTTGTGAGGTTCACAAGGTTTTGAATTGACTTGGGAAGATAGCCTTGCAATTGGTTGTCACCTAAATTAATCCAGATTAGTGAATTGGACTTGAGATCGTCAAGATGACCAGAAAAGTGGTTCTTACCCAAGAGTAAATATCTTAGTGATGGAAGGGAGAACACCCCTGATGGTATTGTTCCATTCAGGGAGTTATCTTGAAGGTGCAAATAATCTATACGAATGAGATTAGAAATAGATTCAGGAATAGGCCCTCTAAGGTTGCAACTTTGAAGAGACAAAGAACGCACCGAAGTTAGATAGCCAGTAGACTCAGGAAAACTATCAGAAAAATTCACTCCAAGGAGATCTAACTCTACGAGAGATGCACTGCTGTTCCATTTGGTCTTTGGAAAATAACCACGGAGATCACTGAAACCTAAGTACAGTGTTTCCAGGTTGGGTAGGTGAAATATACTCTCAGGTATTATCCCATACAATCCTGTATCTATCAGGCTCAGAGTTGTCAAATGAGAAGAAAAATTCAGAGGAATGGTGGAAGAGATGTTTATGTTACTAAGATCAAGCTCTCTTAATTGAGTCAAATTCTGAAGGAGCAATTTAAAATCATGGGCTGCGAGTCGTAGACCAATAGAACTGTAGAGACTGAGAGAGTGTAACTTGGAAAGATGAGAGATTTCAGAAGGAATTTGACCTGAGAAATCTGCCCAGGAAAGATCAAAATATGTCAAGTTTGAGAATCTACCGAATTCAGGTGAGATGTGAGATTTAGAGAAGTGATTATAAGAGAGATCAAGCGTTTGGAGATGAGAGAGTTGGAAGAGGCTGCTATTGGAATCAATCTTTCCTACAATCCCGCTGCAACTGAGGTTAAGCTCAATGACATTTCCAGTCATGTTATCGCATACGACTCCATCCCATGAGCAGCAATCTCTGCTCATGTTCCATGAACTCGTTTTTGGATAAGGATTCTCACAATAATAAGAGGCTGAGGTATTTATAGTAAGCGACTGCTTGAATTTTAGAAGGGAAATGATTTGATGTTTATGAGAGAGATGAGGTAGTATGGATGAAGAAACAGTAAATACTTCATGACAGAGAAAGACAAGAGAGAGCACAACTGCATAGCCCATATTTAGCTTCAAAGACTTGATAAGTATTCAATAAAGGTATGCAAATATATTTATATAGGCACATATTTGTTTGACTAACTCCAAGTTGCATTGAGAATTTAGGAATGATCAAAAATCGAAATTTAGAGAATTTCTAGTGTGGCTCTGACGTGGTCCTTATGTGGTTATGACGTGTCAATCATGTGACGTGTGTAATATACTTGTCATTATGAGACTGAGGGTGGTATTAATTCACTTCAAATAAGATTAGGAGGTAAATAAATATATGTGTAGTTAAAGTGCTAAAATAAGTTTTGCTGCTAAGTTAGGGGTGAATTTGATATATTTACTCATCTATTAATGATTTCTTAATCACCGTGTAAAGTAGAAAATGTCCATCTAATATGGGACGTAGGGAGTATCATTTAACACTAAAGAACAAAAAAGTCCTTTGAATTATCTGCATCTTAATACGGCACACATATTTGGATTTTATTCAGAAATTTTACATATTCCAACTTTTAACCTAGTTAATTCTCATCGATGTTATATATATCATTAAATTTTAGATGACTTTTGTAATTCCTGACTTCTATATACCAAAAAAACATTTTCAAAATCACTTTATGTTAAAGCGTAGACTTAGTTTCTTCGATGTATAATTTTTTATTGATGTAATTGCAACAAAAAAAAAAGGTAAACCTATTTATGCTTTTGTTGGCTATTGAGGAAGTTCCTCCATTCTTTTAAGCTGAAATTGTTTCTCTTTCTAATTTTTGTAATATAAAAGTTTTAGAATTCATTAGATATTTTATTATTTTTAATTTACTTTAATTATTTCATCTTGTTTCTGAATCTTTGTGGGATGAATTTACACGTGAAGTTGTATAATTTATTGTGAAGCTATAAATTAATAAATAATTTAATTTTTTCTACCTGATTATTTAACGTAATTGATATTAATAAACTTTTATATTCAGTCTTCAAACACTATGTGACATCTTCACAATTAATAACTCATGCTCAATCTACATATCAAAATGATATTACTTTTCTAAACTGTTTGATATGGGTGTCAAACTGTCCATTTGATATTAAGCCTTAATTTGGTGTTACACTCCTTTTTTGATTACTCAATTTTATGAATAACTATTTTAAGAAATTTCTTTAGAAGATGAAAAAAAAATGGACATAAAATAATCTACTTCATATTAATTTGTTTTTACAAAAAATACCAAAAATAAGATAAAGACTTAAAAATTGTTCTGATCCAAATATAGTTTTTTACAAATAAAAATTATTTTCTATAAATGAATTCTCTTTTTTAGGTTTGGGAATAGTAATAGAAACTAATATAATATTCCACAATGTGATTAGTTCCAAATTCCACCTTGACCCATAGCAGATTTGATTGGAAAATCATTGTTTGTTATATTCTCAAGTCAAATGCACAAGTCTTGTTATAGGCATTGCAAAGAAAGCTACATCACACAAATTCATTCAATTTGATAAAAAAATCCAAAGCTTACAAAAGAAACAATAGGAAAAATCAAACAAAGGAAAATAGTAACTTTATTGGACCGGTAAATGATTTAGCCATGCATTTTTAAGTAGAGTGTTTGTTTTGGTATAATTATAAGATGTTGAGGGACCTGATATATAGAATGAGAGGTATCTTTTTCGGAAAATAAATTGGGTTCTCATTCGATTTTTGATATCCATATTAGGGTCCTAATTAATTTGGATTCTCGTCACCTAAGGCCTATTAAAGGGGGAAATAACACCAAGTTTTTGCACAAAATGTCCTTGCAATTATCTTTTTTCTTGCAACTTGAAGTATTAATGTAGTTCTTTGAATTATCAATTAAAGTAATTGCAATGAGTCTTGTTATGGGAAATTTCAATGAAAGCTACTTAACAGACAAATCCCTTTCACTTTGAATTTTCATATTGAAATAAGTTACTTACGAATTTTATTATCCAAAAGAGAAAGGATATAATGACTCAGTTGGTTATTTTTGAAAATTTTCATAAAATTACCATTTTACCCCTTTCGGTATTAACCCGAGTAATTTCTGAATGAGTTTTGAAATTGGTTTCAAAGATTTGAGTAGAAATATTATGGCTTATGTAAGTTTTTTTTAAAAAATTTGAAAGGCTAATGTTGCTTAAAAGTGGTTTTCGATGTATTTTGAAGTTTCGAGTGTCGAAATGAAATTCCGTCGATTCCATCAGTCCTGGAACGTGGAAATTGGTTTAAGAGAATTGCCGATTTCAAATTCAGAGTCTTTTTGGAGATTTGAGGTCCTAAGTTGGTAATTGTTGTCTTTGGTCAACATGCGCTGTTCGGATGCTCGGATCGAAATTTCGAGAGTTCTATTGGATTTGGGGAATGGTTTTAGGTCTAAGTGAGGTCTTGATTGATTTCAAAGGTCTGAAGCTTGAGTTAGCATTTTTAGACATTATGTTTATTTTTTGTGACTTTCACGAATTTCAGGTCAAACAGACCTCAGATTCGTATTTCGAGGGTTCCATTGATTTTGAAACATCGATTTTAGTCAAATTACATATATGATTTATATGTGTAGGGTTCCGAACGAATCACGAGGGTTCATTCGATGATATTTGTGTTGGCTGATTGTGTTGAGGTCTGAGTCTAGTACACCTCACGATTGCGATAGGGTGTTCGCTTTCACGAACCTCATGATTGTGGGACGCTGATCGTGAAAGTGAGGGAGGTGAGACCCCAGACCTTCGTGATAACAAATGGCCTATTCACGATCGCGACCTTCGTAAAAGTGAAGGCCGAGAAATTTTTTTAGAGTTCGCTTTGGCCAACCATAGGTCACTTTTGCGAAATCAGAGACCCTTTTGGCCTGCCATTTCAGGGTTTTACCCAATTTTCCCTATTTTGGGTTTTGTAAGACTCTTGGAGGCGATTTGGAAGATATTTCTTGTGATAAATTATTTGGGTAAGCTTTTGTAACCCTAAAACTTCATTTTCCTTTTAGTATTTATGGATTTTAACATCAAAACTTGGATTTTGATTGGCAAATTGCAAGGTTTTTCAAGAACTTGAGTTCTAAGCTAAAATGGTGATTGTGAACTGATTTTAAATCTTTTTTTTCAAAATGGTTTTTCACTTTTCATCAATGAGTTCCAAATGCCTTGGGTAACATTTTTAAGTAAAGAATTTCATATTCAAACCTTATTTTTGGAATTAGGTTGTTGAGTTGATTTGACCCATTTTTCAAAATGTATGAATTAGATGTTATTTTCAAAATATTCTTGTGATTATTTGATTGAACTTGATTGTGTGGCTTTGGACATTGTTTGGAAAGGAAAGACTCAAGTCTTGAATTGATTTTTGATTGAATTGAGGCAAGTGATCTTCTAACCCTTGTAAAACTTGTAGAATCATGTGTTTCCCTTAATTTTATGTGGGGAGTAATGAGAATGAAGTGATATGATGAATTATTCCACTTGATTAATATTAATGAATAAACAAGGGATTAATGAAAATGATAGCGTGTTGATAATCATGCTTCGTGAATTGCCTTGTTGTGGATCCTATTTTGTTGATTGATGAAGTGCTAGCTTTGATGCATTATTGTGGATTTGAATGGCTTGAGTTGTTGTCTCTTCCTTATGGTGTGAAATTGCTTATTTGCATTGATTGTTGTGCACCGTGATGAGACATGTGCTATTATGCCCAAGGACAATGGTTCCGGCTAGTGATGTTGTAACATCCGGCAATGTGAAATAATTGAAGAGGCTTAGAATTGGAAATTTTCATTTTTGGAAAGAATTTTTAAAGTTTTGGAAATTTGGCTAAGTGTGGAAAATGTGAATTTTTGGCCAACTTTGAACAGTCATAAATTCTTGCCCAGAATGATTTAGGTGGAGTTCCAGTTATGGTTGCAAAGTTCGTGGAAAGATCTTTCCAACGCCACCGAGTTTGCTCAATTCCGAATTCGTATGAGCGAGTTATGGCCATTGAAAGTTGGGCAGTTGGGCAAGGAATCCGTCCGGAAAATTAAGGGTATTTTGGTCTTTTCCCTAGCCTTTTATTTTGGTTATATAAATGTGTTAGGCTGATCATTTTGATCAGTTTTACCATTTTAAAAGGAGTGAGAGTGAGGGTTTTGAGAGAAGAAGAAGAGAAGAAGAGAAGAAGAGGAGATCATCGTGGGTTTTCGTCGGGGGTGATCCCTATCAAGGTATGTGAG
>NW_006239133.1:602990-603231 GCF_000226075.1 Solanum tuberosum
GGGATCAGCATTCAGCACGCCGTTGATCCAGTTGAGCACTCCAGAGTCAGTGTGAGCCTCCTTGCTTTCGGAGGGCTTAGTTATTTTGTTCTCTTAAGTTTTGTTTTATTAGGGTGTTGCGGGGTCTGTCCCAACATCCATCTCCATATTTTAGAGGCTTCATAGACAGTCAGTCAGTTAGTAATGAGTCTCTCATCTATGTATATATGTAAATATTCTATTTTGAGACACGAGTTGCCTT
>NW_006239133.1:603416-603595 GCF_000226075.1 Solanum tuberosum
GGGCTCGGGGCGTGACAGATGTGATTTAAAGCCGAAGGAAAATGGTTCCGATATTGATATTGTACCGAAGAAAAATAGTTTTGATAAATGATACTATATAAAATCGATGAGAATTAAATGGTTATGACTAAGGCTGGCAAACGGACAGGACCGGATCAACAGGACCGGTTTTATCGGAA